>NW_024733159.1:0-9975 GCF_018991925.1 Homarus americanus | reverse complement strand
ATCAATTTCATAAAATGGGAAAATATCGACTTTCAGAAATTGCCAGGTTATTTGTATCATAATAAATGGGGAGAATATCTACTCGCGAAAGTTTCTTAGATAACCCGCTTTCGAAAATGGATTATCATAAAACGGCAAATTGTATCATAAAATGGAAATATCGACTTTCAGGGAAGATTTGGTTAGATAACCAGCTTTCGAAATGGATTATCATAAAACGAAATTTGTATCATAAAAATGGGAAATATCTACTTTCAGGAAAGTTGGTTGGATAACCAAATTTGCCGAAAATAGATTATCATAGAAACGGGAAATTTGTATCGTAAAAATGGGAAATATCACTTTCCGCGAAGTTTCTTAGATAACCAACTTTCGAAATAGATTATCATAAGAAGAAATTTGTATCATAAAAATGGGAAATATCATTTCCGGGAAAGATGGTTGGGCCTTAACTTTCGAAAATGGAGTATCATAGAAAACGAGAATTTGTATCATAAAAATGAAATATCTACTTTCGGGAAAGTTGGTTATCTACTTCCCGAAAAGTAGATAGATTTTCTAGTTTCGGGAAAGTAGATTATCGACTTTTTTGGGAGAAGTAGATTTTCGTATTTTCGGGGAAATATTGCAAATTTTGGAAGTAGATTATCATAAAAAACGGGAAATTTTTATCATAAAAAATGGGAAATATCTACTTTCCGGGAAAGTTGGTTAGATAACCAAATTTGCCGGAAATAGATTATCATAGAAAACGGGAAATTTGTATCATAAAAAATGGGAAATATCTACTTTTCGGGAAAGTTGGTTAGATAACCAACATCCCCGAAAATAGATTATCATAGAAAACGGGAAATTTGTATCATAAAAATGGGAAATATCTACTTTCCGCGAAAGTTTCTTAGATAACCAACTTTCCCGAAAAAAGATTATCATAGAAAACGGGAAATTTGTATCATAAAAAATGGGAAATATCGACTTTCCGGGAAAGTTGGTTATCTACTTCCCCGAAAAGTAGATAGATTTTCGAATTTTCGGGAAAGTAGATTATCGACTTTTTGGAAAAGTAGATTTTCGTATTTTCGGGGAAATATTACCTAATTTTGGGAAGTAGATTATCATAGAAAACGGGAAATTTGTATCATAAAAATGGGAAATATCTACTTTCCGGGAAAGTTGGTTAGATAACCAAATTTGCTGAAAATAGATTATCATAGAAAACGGGAAATTTGCATCATAAAAAATGGGAAATATCTACTTTCCGCGAAAGTTTCTTTGATAACCAACTTTCCCGAAAATAGAAAACGGGAAATTTGTATCATAAAAAATGGGAAATATCTATTTCCGGGAAAGTTGGTTAGATTACCAAATTTGCCGAAAATAGATTATCATAGAAAACTGGAAATTTGTATCATAAAAAATGGGAAAAATCTGCTTTCCGCGAAAGTTTCTTAGATAACCAACTTTCCCGAAAATAGTTTATCATAGAAAACGGGAAATTTGTATCATAAAAAATGGGAAATATCGACTTTCTGGGAAAGTTGGTTAGATAACCAAATTTGCCGAAAATAGATTATCATAGAAAACGGGAAATTTGTATCATAAAAAATGGGAAATATCTACTTTCCGCGATAGTTTCTTAGATAACCAACTTTCCCGAAAATAGATTATCATAGAAAACGAGAAATTTGTATCATAAAAAATGGGAAATATCTACTTTCCGGGAGAGTTGGTTATCTACTTCCCCGAAAAGTAGATAGATTTTCTAATTTTCGGGAAAGTAGATTATCGACTTATTGGGAAAGTAGATTTTCGTATTTTCGGGGAAATATTACCTAATTTTGGGAAGTAGATTATCATAGAAAACGGGAAATTTGTATCAAAAAAAATGGGAAATATCTACTTTCCGGGAAAGTTGGATAGATAACCAAATTTGCCGAAAATAGATTATCATAGAAAACGGGAAATTTGTATCATAAAAAATGGGAAATATCTACTTTCCGCGAAAGTTGGTTAGATAAACAACTTCCCCGAAAATAGATTATCATAAAAAACGGGAAATTTGTATCATAATAAATGGGAAATATCTACTTTCCGCGAAAGTTTCTAGATAACCAACTTTCCCGAAATAGATTATCATAGAAAACGGGAAATTTGTATCATAAAATGGGAAATATCTATTTGGAAAGTTGGTTAGATAACCAAATTTGCCGAAAATAGATATCATACAATACGGGAAATTTGTATCATAAATAATGGGAAATATCTACTTTCAGCGAAAGTTTCTTAGATAACCAACTTTCCCGAAAATAGATTATCATAGAAAACGGGAAATTTGTATCATAAAAATGGAAAATATCGACTTTCCGGGAAAGTTGGTTAGATAACCAACTTTCCCGAAATTATCATAAAACGGAAATTTATCATAAAAATGGAAATATCTACTTTCCGGGAAAGTTGGTTATCTACTTCCCCGAAAAGTAGATAGATTTTCTAATTTTTGGAAAGGAGATTATCGACTTTTGGAAACTAGATTTTCGTATTTTCGGGGAAATATTACTAATTTTGGGAAGTAGATTATCATAGAAAGCAGGAAATTTGTATCATAAAAAAATGGGAAATATATACTTTCCGGAAAAGTGGTTAGATAACCAAATTTGCGAAATAGATTATCATAGAAAACGGAAATTTGTATCATAAAAAATGGGAAATATCTACTTTCCGTGAAAGTTTTTAGATAACCAACTTTCGAGAATAGATTATCATAGAAACGGAAATTTGTATCATAAAATGGAAATATACTTTCCGGAAAGTTGGTTATCTACTTCCCCGAAAGTAGATAGATTTTCTAATTTTCGGGAAAGTAGATTATCGACTTTTGGTTTGGGAAGTAGATTACCGCAAAACGGGGAAATTTGTATCATAAAAAATGGGAAATATCTACTTTCCGGGAAGAAGTTGGTTAAGATAACCATTTGCCGAAAATAGATTATCATAGAAACGGGAAATTTGTATCATAAAATAGGGAAATATCTACTTTCGAAAGATTCTTAGATAACCCACTTTCGAAAATAGATTATCATAGAAACGAAATTTGTATCATAATAAATGGGAAATATCTACTTTCCGGAAAGTTGGTTAGATAACCAACTGCGAAAATATTATCATAAAACAGGAAATTTGTATCATAAAAATGGGAAATATCTACTTTCCGGGAAAGTTGGTTAGATAACCAAATTTGCCGAAAATGGAATATCGCCCACAATCACGGAAATTTGTATCATAAATAATGGGAAATATCTACTTTCAGCGAAAGTTTCTTAGATAACAACTTTCCCGAAAATAGATTATCATAGAAACGGGAAATTTGTATCATAAAAATGGGAAATATCGACTTTCCGGGAAGAGTTGGTTAGATAACCAACTTTTCCCGAAAATAGGTATATCATAGAAACGGGAAATTTGTATCATAAAAATGGAAATATATCTACTTTCCAGGGAAGTTCGTTATCTACTTCCCCGAAAAGTAGATAGATTTTTCTAATTTTGGGAAGGGAATTATCGACTTTTGGGAAACTAGATTTTCATTATTTTTCGGGGAAATATTACCTGAACTTTGGAAGTAGATTATACTTAGAAACGGGAAATTTGTATGTCATAAAAAATGGGAAATATATATACTTTCGGGAAAGAGTTGGTTAGATAACCAAATTTGCCGAAAATAGATTATCATAAGAAACGGGAAATTTGTATCGCAAAAAATGGGAAATATCTACTTTTCCGCGAAAGTTTCTTAGATAACCAACTTTTGAAAATAGATTATCATAGAAACGGGAAATTTGTATCATAAAAAATGGGGAAGCAATGACCTTTCCGGGAAGAAGTTGGTTATCTACTTCCCCGAGAAAAGTAGATAGATTTTCTAATTTTTCGGGAAAGTAGATTATCGACTTTTGGGAAAGTAGATTTTCATATTTTTCGGGGAAATATTACTAATTTTGGGAAGTGAATTACCATAGAAACAGGAAATTTGTATCATACCAGATATCTACTTTCAGGAAAGTTGAGTTACAGATAACCATTTGCCGAAAATAGATTATCATAGAAACGGAAATTTGTATCATAAAAATGGGAAATATCTACTTTCCGCGATAATGGTTTTGTAGATAACCAACTTTCGAAATAATTTCATAGAAAACGGGAAATTTGCATCATAAAAAATGGGAAATATCGACTTTCCGGGAAAGTTGGTTACACGCTCCTTTCGAAATACGATATCATAGAAAACGAAAATTTGTATCATAAAATGGGAAATATCTCCTTTCTGCGAAAGTTGATTAGATAACCAACTTCCCGAAATAGATTATCATAGAAACAGGAAATTTATCATAAAAATGGGAAATATCTACTTTCCGGGAAAGTTGGTTATCTACTTCCCCGAAAGTAGATAGACCGGCCTGGGAAAGTAGATTATCGACTTTTTTGGGAAGAGTAGATTTTCGTATTTTTCGGGGAAATATTACCTAATTTTGGGGAAGTAGATTATCATAGAAAACGGGAAATTTGTATCATAAAAATGGGGAAATATCTACTTTCCGGGAAAGTTGGTTAGATAACCAACTTTCCCGAAATAGATATCATAGAAACAAGAGGAAATTTGTATCATAAAAAATGGGAAATATCTACTTTCCGCGAAAGTTTTCTTAGACCAAACCAACTTTCCCGAAAATAGATTATCATAGAAAACGAAATTTGTATCATAAAAATGGGAAATATCTACTTTCCGGGAAAGTCCGGTTATCTACTTCCACGAAAAGTAGATAGATTTTCTAATGTAATTTTCGGGAAAGCAGATTATCGACTTTTTGGGAAAGTAGATTTTCGTATTTTCGAGGGGAAAATATTACCCTAATTTTTGGGAAGTAGATTATCATAGAAACGGGAAATTTGTATCATAAAAAATGGGAAATATCTACTTTCCGGGAAAGTTGGTTAGATAACCAAATTTGCCGAAAATAGATTATCGCCTATTAATACAGGAAATTTGTATCATAAAATGGGGAAATATCTACTTTTCAGCGGGTTTCTTAGATAACCAACTTTCCCGAAAATAGATTATCATAGAAAACAGGAAATTTATCATAAAAATGGGAAATATCTACTTTCCGGGAAAGTTGGTTATCTACTTCCCCGAAAAGTAGATAGATTTACCTAATTTTCGGGAAGAAGTAGATTATCGACTTTTTGGGAAGAAGTAGATTTTCGTATTTTTCAGGGGAAATATTACCTAATTTTGGGAAGTAGATTATCAGAAAACGGGAAATTTGTATCATAAAAATGGGAAATATCTACTTTCCGGGAAAGTTGGTTAGATAACCAAATTTGCCGAAAATAGATATCATAGAAACGGGAAATTTGGCATCATAAAAATGGGAAATATCTACTTTCCGCGAAAGTTTCTTAGATAACCAACTTTCGAAAATGAATCCATCATAGAAACGAGGGTGTATAATAAAAATGGGAAATATATCTACTTTCCGGGAAAGTTGGTTATCTACTTCCACGAAAAGTAGATAAGATTTTCTAATTTTCGGGGAAAGCAGATTATCGACTTTTTGGGAAAAGTAATTTTCGTAGTTTCGGGGAAATATTACCTAATTTTGGGAAGTAGATTATCATAGAAACGGGAAATTTGTATCATAAAAATGGGAAATATCTACTTTCCGGGAAGGATTGGTTAGATAACCAAATTTGCCGAAATAGCGATTCCATCATAGAAAACGGAAATTTGTATCCATAAAAATGTGAAATATCTACTTTCCGCGAAAGTTTCTTGAATATCAACTTTCCTGGAAATAGATTATCATAGAAAACAGGAAATTTGTATCATAAAAATGGGAAATATCGACTTTCCGGGAAAGTTGTGTCTAAACAAAAAGTAGATAGATTTTTCTAATTTTTCGGGGAAGTAGATTATCGACTTTGGGAAAGTAGATTTTCGTATTTTCAGGGAAATATTACTAATTTTGGGAAGTAGATTATCATAGAAAATGGGAAATTTGTATCATAAAATGGAAATATCTACGTTCCGGGAAAGTTGGTTTAGATAACTAAATTTGCCGAAATAGATTATCATAGAAAACGGAAATTTGTATCATAAAATGGGAAATATCTCCTTTCCGCGAAAGTTTCTTAGATGGCAACTTTCCCGCAAATGAATATCATAGAAAACGGGAAATTTGTATCGCCAAAAAATGGGAAATATCGACTCTCCGGGAAAGTTGGTTAGATAACCAACTTTCCCATCATTATCATAGAAAACGAAATTTGTATCATAAAAATGGGAAATATCTACTTTTCCGGGAAAGTTGGTTATCTACTTCCCGAAAAGGTAGATGGATTGCACACAATTTTCGGGAAAGTAGATTATCGACTTTGGGAAGAGCAGATTTTTCGTATTTACGGGGAAATATTACCTAATTTTTGGGAAGTAGATTATCATAGAAAACGGGAAATTTGTATCATAAAAATGGGAAATATCTACTTTCCGGGAAAGTTGGTTAGATAACCAAATTTGCCGAAAATAGATTATCATAGAAACAGGAAATTTGTATCATAAAAATGGGAAATATCTACTTTCCGCGAAGTTTCTTAGATAACCAACTTTTCCCGAAAATAGATATCATAGAAAACAGGAAATTTGTATCATAAAATGGGAAATATCGACTTTCCGAGGAAAGTTGGTTAGATAACCAATTTTCCCGAAAATAGATTATCATAGAAAACGAGATATTTGTGTATCATAAAAATGGGAAATATCTACTTTCGGAAAGGATTGGTTATCTACTTCCACGAAAAGTAGATAGATTTTTCTAATTTTCGGGAGAAAGTAGATTATCGACTTTTGGGAAAGTAGATTTTCATTATTTTTCGGGGAAATATTTACCTAATTTTTGGGAAGTAGATTATCGCAGAAAGCAGGAAATTTGTATCATAAAAATGGAAATATCTACTTTCCGGGAAAGTTGGTTAGATAACCATATTAATATCTATTTTCCGCGAAAGTTTTAGATAACCAACTTTCCCCGAAAATAGATTATCATGAACGGGAAATTTGTATCATAAAAATGGGAAATATCTACTTCCGGAAAGTTGTTGATAACCAACTTTCCCGAAAATAGATTATCATAGAAAACGAGAAATTTGTATCATAAAAATGGAAATATCTACTTCCGAAAAGTTGGTTGATAAACCAAATTTCCCGAAAATAGATTATCATAGAAAACGGGAAATTTGTATCATAAAAAATGGGAAATATCTACTTCCAGAAAGTTTCTAGATAACCAACTTTCCCGAAAATAGATTATCATAGAAAACGGAAATTTGTATCATAAAATGGGGAAATATCGACTTTCCGAGTTAAGTTATCTACTTCCCGAAAAGTAGATAGATTTTCTAATTTTCGAAAGTAGATTATCGACTTTTGGGAAAGTAGATTTTCGTATTTTCGGGGAAATATTACCTAATTTGGGAAGTAGATTATCATAGAAAACGGAAATTTGTATCATAAAAAATGTGTACTTTCCGGGAAAGTTGTTAGATAACCAAATTTGCCGAAAATAGATTATCATAGAAAACGGAAATTTGTATCATAAAAATGGGAAATATCTACTTTCCGCGAAAGTTGTTAGATAACCAACTTTCCCGAAAATAGACGAAAACGGAAATTTGTATCATAAAAAATGGAAATACTTTCCGAAAGTTGTTGATAACCAACTTTCCCGAAAATAGATTATCATAGAAAACGAGAAATTTGTATCATAAAAATGGAAATATCTACTTTCCGAGTTAGTTATCTACTTCCCCGAAAAGTAAATGATTTTCTAATTTTCGAAAGTAGATTATCGACTTTGGGAAAGTAGATTTTCGTATTTCGGGGAAATATTACCTAATTTTTGGGAAGTAGATTATCATAGAAAACGGAAATTTGTATCATAAAAATGGAAATATCTACTTTCCGAAAGTTGGTAGGATAACCAACTTTCCCGAAAATAGATTATCATAGAAAACGGGAAATTTGTATCATAAAAATGGGAAATATCTACTTTCCGCGAAAGTTTCTAGATAACCAACTTCCCGAAAATAGATTATCATAGAAAACGGAAATTTGTATCATAAAAAATGGATCTTCCGAAAAGTTGGTTAGATAACCAACTTTTCCCGAAAATAGATTATCATAGAAAACGAGAAATTTGTATCATAAAAATGGGAAATATCTACTTTCCGAAAAGTTGGTTAGATAACCAAATTTACGAAAATAGATTATCATAGAAAACGGGAAATTTGTATCATAAAAAATGGGAAATATCTACTTTCCGGGAAAGTTGGTTAGATAACCAAATTTGCCGAAAATAGATTATCATAGAAAACGGGAAATTTGTATCATAAAAAATGGGAAATATCTACTTTCCACGAAAGTTTCTTAGATAACCCATTTTCCCGCAAATAGATTTTCATAGAAAACGGGAAATTTGTATCATAAAAAATGGGAAATATCGACTTTCCGGGAAAGTTATATTATCTACTTCAAAAGTAACAGATTTTCTAATTTTCGGGAAAGTAGATTATCGACTTTTTGGGAAAGTAGATTTTCGTATTTTCGGGGAAATATTACCTAATTTTGGGAAGTAGATTATCATAGAAAACGGGAAATTTGTATCAAAAAAAATGGGAAATATCTACTTTCCGGGAAAGTTAGTTAGATAACCAAATTTGCCGAAAATAGATTATCATAGAAAACGGGAAATTTGTTCATAAAAAATGGGAAATATCTACTTTCCACGAAAGTTTCTTAGATAACCAACTTTCCCGCAAATAGATTTTCATAGAAAACGGGAAATTTGTATCATAAAAAATGGGAAATATCGACTTTCCGGGAAAGTTGGTTAGATAACCAACTTTCCCGAAAATAGATTATCATAGAAAACGAGAAATTTGTATCATAAAAAATGGGAAATATCTACTTTCCGAGTTATTATCTACTTCGAAAAGTAGATAGATTTTCTAATTTTCGGGAGTAGATTATCGGACTTTTTGGGAAAGTAGATTTTCGTATTTTCGGGAAATATTACCTAATTTTGGGAAGTAGATTATCATAGAAAACGGGAAATTTGTATCATAAAAATGGGAAATATCTACTTTCCGCGAAAATTGGTTAGATAAACAACTTTCCCGAAAATAGATTATCATAGAAAACGGGAAATTTGTATCATAAAAAATGGGAAATATCTACTTTCCGGGAAAGTTGGTTAGATAACCAAATTTGCTGAAAATAGATTATCATAGAAAACGGGAAATTTGCATCATAAAAAATGGGAAATATCTACTTTCCGCGAAAGTTTCTTTGATAACCAACTTTCCCGAAAATAGAAAACGGGAAATTTGTATCATAAAAAATGGGAAATATCTACTTTCCGGGAAAGTTGGTTAGATAACCAAATTTGCCGAAAATAGATTATCATAGAAAACTGGAAATTTGTATCATAAAAAGTGGGAAAAATCTGCTTTCCGCGAAAGTTTCTTAGATAACCAACTTTCCCGAAAATAGATTATCATAGAAAACGGGAAATTTGTATCATAAAAAATGGGAAATATCGACTTTCCGGGAAAGTTGGTTAGATAACCAAATTTGCCAAAAATAGATTATCATAGAAAACGGGAAATTTGTATCATAAAAAATGGGAAATATCTACTTTCCGCGATAGTTTCTTAGATAACCAACTTTCCCGAAAATAGATTATCATAGAAAACGGGAAATTTGTATCATAAAAAATGGGAAATATCGACTTTCCGGGAAAGGTTATCTATCCCCGAAAAGTAAATAGATTTTCTAATTTTGGAAAGTAGATGATCGACTTTTTGGGAAAGTAGATTTCGTATTTTCGGGAAATATTACCTAATTTAGGAAGTAGATTATCA
>NW_024733158.1:0-16097 GCF_018991925.1 Homarus americanus | reverse complement strand
GTACCTGACACTCCCAGGTACCTCTGACACTCCCAGGTACACCTTGACACTCCCTGTTGCATGTGACATTCCAGGCATATCCGACACTCAGGTACCTCTGGCACTCTAAGTACACCTTTGATAATCCGGTACACCTCCGATACTCCCAGGTATACCTTTGACACTCCCGGTACTCACTGGCTCCCTGGCTCTGACACTCCTAGGTACACCTCTGACCTCACCCAGGTACACCTCTGATACTCCCAGGTACACCTCCAGTACTCCAGGCACACCTCAGGCACTCCTGGTTCACCTCTGACACTCCCTGTTCACCTCTGACCTCCCTGGTACACCTCTGTGCCTCCCAGGTACACCTCAGACACTCCCAGGTACACCTCAGACACTCCCAGGTACATCTCTGACACTGCCAGGTACACCCCTGACACTCCCAGGTACACCACTGTCACTCCCAGGTACACCTCTCCACTCCCAGGTACACCCCAGACACTCCCACACACCTCCTACTTCCCACGTGCTCCACTAACATTCCCATTCCTCTGACACTCCCAGGTACCCTCCGACACTCCCAGGTACACCTCTGACACTCCCGGCACACCTCTGACACCCCCAGTGCCTCTGACACTGCCAGGTACACCTTGACACTCCCAGGTACTCACCCAACACTTCCAGGTACACCTCGTCTCCCAGGTACCCCTCCGACCTCCCAGGTACCTCCGACCTCCCAGGTACCTCTGACACCCCAGGCCTCTGACACTGCCAGGTACACCTTTGACCTCCCTAGGTCTCCTGACACTTCCAGTGCGTACTCCCCAGGCCTCAGTGCTCCCAGGTACCCTATTACACTCTGGTTCCCCCTGACCTCCCAGGTACACCTCAGACACTCCAGTGCACCTCAGACACTCCCAGGTACATCTCTGACACTACAGGTTCACCCTGACCTCCCAGGTACACCACTGTCTCTCGGTGCACCTCTGACACTCCAGGTACCCCAGACACTCCCAAATACACCTCTGACATTCCCAGGCACTCCTCTCTGACACTCCCAGGTACCCCTCAGACACCCAGAGGTACACCCCTGACACTCCCAGGTACACCTCTGACACCCCAGGTACACCTCTCTGATACTCCCAGGTACACCTCTGACACCCCAGGTACTCCACTGACATTCCCTGGTACACCTCTGACACTACCAGGTATCCTCCGACTCTCCCAGGTACACCTCTGACACCCCAGGTACACCTCTGACACTGCAAGGTACACCTTGACACTCTATGTACTCCACTGACACCCCTGGTACACCTCTGACACCCCCAGGTGCACCTCTGACACTGCCAGGTACACCTTGACACCCAGGACTCCACTGACACCCAGGTACACCTGATACTCCCAGGTACACCTGATACTCCCCAGGTACACCTATTACACTCCCTGGTTCTCCCCTGACACTCCCAGGTACACCTCAGACACTCCCAGGTACACCTCAGACACTCCCAGGTACATCTCTGACACTGCCAGGTACACCTGACACCCCAGGCACACCACTGTCACCCTGGCACACCTCTGACACTCCCAGGTACACCCCAGACACTCCCAAATACACCCTGACATTCCCAGGTACCCTCTGGACACTCCCAGGTACCAGACACTCAAGGAGGTACACCTGACACCCCAGGTACACCTCTGACACTCCCAGGTACACCTCTGATACCCCAGGCACACCTCTGACACTCGCACTCCACTGACATTCCCTGGTACACCTCTGACACTACCAGGCACCTCTCCGATTCCAGGTACACCTCTGACACCCCAGGTACACCTCTGACACTGCCAGGCACACCTTGACACTACAGGTACCCACTGACACTCCCTGGTACACCTCTGACACCCCAGGTACACCTCTGACACTTCCCAGGTACACTCTGACTCCCAGGTACACCCCTGACACCCAAGGTACACCTCAGACACTCCCTGGTACATCCCTGACACTCCCAAGCACACCCTGACTACCTTGCACACCTCTGACACCCAGGCACACCCCAGACACCCCACATACACCTCTGATACCCAAGGCACCTCTGACACTCAGGTATCTCTGACACTCCCAGGTACACCTTGACACTCCAGCCACACCTGACACTCGTGCCACACCCCTCACACCCCAGGTACCCCTGACACTCCCAGGTACACCTCTGATACTCCCGTACACCTCTGACACTCCAGGTACACCTCTGACACCCCAGGCACACCAATGACACTCCCAGGTACACCCTCTGACACTTCCAGGTACACCACTGACACCAGGCACACCTCACACCTCAGGTACTCCTTGACGCCCCAGGTACTCTCTGACACTCCGGTAAACCCTGACACCCCAGGTACACCTCTGACACTGCCAGGTACACCTCTGGACACTGCCAGGCACACCAATGACACCCCAGGCACACCTGACACCCCAGGCACACCACTGTCACCCCCACACCTAAGGCACACCCCAGACACCCCACACACACCTCTGACATTCCTCACGCACCCACCAACATCCTGGCACACCTCTGACACTCCCCAGGTACCCTCCGACACTCCCAGGTACCCCTCCGACACCCCAGGTACACCTCTGACACCCCAGGTACACCTCTGACACTGCCAGGTACACCTTGACACCAGGTACTCCACTGACACTTCCAGGTACACTCCGATACTCCCAGGTACACCTCCGATACTCCAGCAGGCACACCTATACACCCCTGGTTCCACACCCCAGGCACACCTCAGACACCCCAGCACACCCCAGACACCAGGCACATCTCTGACACTACCAGGTTCACCCCTGACACCCTGCACACCACTGTCCAACCTAGTGCACCTCCTGACCTGCACCCCAAGACCCCAAATACACCTCTGACATTCTGCTCCCTGACACCCCAGGTACCCCCAGACACCCAGAGGTACACCCCTGACACTCCCCAGGTACACCTCTGACACTCCCAGGCACCTCTGATACCCCAGGTACACCTCTGACACTCCCAGGTACTCCACTGACATTCCTGGTACACCTCTGACACTACCAGGTACCTCCGACTCTCCCAGGTACACCTCTGACACCCCAGGTACACCTCTGACACTGCAAGGTACACCTTGACACTCTACACCCACTGACACTCCCCGGTACACCTCTGACACCCCAGGTGCACCTCTGACACTGCCAGGTACACCTTGACACTCAGGACTCCACTGACACCTGGCACACCTCCGATACTCCCGTACACCTCCGACACTCCTGGGTCACCTTACACCTGGTTCTCCCCCGACACCCCAGGTACACCCCAGACACCCCAGGTACACCCTCGACACTCCCAGGCACATCTCTGACACTGCCAGGTACACCCTGACACCCCCAGGTACACCACTGTCACCCCAGGTACACTTGACACCCCAGGTGCACACCCCAGACACTCCCAAATACACCCTTGACATTCCCAGGTACCTCTGACACTCCCAGGTACCTCAGACACTCCAGAGGCACACCTGACACCCCAGGCACACCTCTGACACCCAGGTACACCTCTGATACTCCCAGGTACACCTCCTGACACTTGCACCCACTGACATCCTCAGGTACACCTCTGACACCACCAGGCACCTCCTGACTCCTGCACACTCTGACACCCCAGGTACACCTCTGACACTGCCAGGTACACCTTGACACCACAGGTACCCACTGACACCCCTGGCACACCTCTGACACCCAGGTACACCTCTGACACCCCAGGTACACCTCTGACCTCCCAGGTACACCCCTGACACTCCACACACCTCAGACTGGTACACCCCTGACACCCCAGGCACACCCTGACACTTGCACACTCTGACACTCGCACACCCCAAGACACACTCTGATAATCTGCTGCACTCCTCTGACACCCCAGATATTCCTCTGACACTCCGCGGTACACCTCTGACACTCCCAGTTACACCTCCGACACCCCAGTGTTACACCTCACACTCCCAGGTACTCCCCTGACACTCCCAGGTACACCTCTGATACTCCCAGGTACACTCTGACACTTCCAGGTACACCTCTGACACTCCCAGGCACACCAATGACACCCCAGGTACACCTCTGACACTTCCAGGTACACCACTGACACTACCAGGTACACCTCTGACACCAGGTACTCCTTTGACGCCCCAGGTACCTCTGACACCCCAGGTACACCTCTGACACCCCAGGTACACCTCTGACACTGCCAGGTACACCGCGACACTGCCAGGTACACCAACACTCCCAGGTACACCCTGACACTTCAGGCACACCACTGACACCAACAGGCACCTCTGACACCCAAGGCACTCCTTGACGCTCCCAGGTACACCTCCGACACTCCCAGGTACACCTCTGACACTCCCAGGTACACCTAAGACACTCCCAGGTACACCTTCCCAGGTACACCCCTCTGACTCCCGCAGGCACCCTCCGACACCCCAGGTTCACTTCCGACACTCCCAGGCACACCTGACACCCAGGTACACCTCTGATACTCCCAGGTACACCTCTGACACTCCCAGGCACACTCTGACACTCCCCAGGTACACCCACACTAACTGGTTCTCCCTGACACCCCAGGCACACCTCAGACACCCCAGGTCACCTCAGACACCCAGGTGCACATCTCTGACACTGCCAGGCACACCCTGACACTGCCGGGTACACCACTGTCACCCCAGGTACACCTCTGACACCCAGGTACACCGCAGACACCTCCCCACACCCTGACATTCCCCAGGTACTCCTCTGACACTCCCAGGTACACCCTGACACTCCCAGGTACACCTCTGATACCCAGGTACACTTCTGACCTCCCAGGCACTCCACTGACACCCCTGGTACACCTCTGACACTCCCAGCCACACCTGGCGACACCCCAGGCACACCCCACTCTCCCCAGGTACACCCCTGACACTCCCAGGTACACCTCAGACACCCCTGGTACACCCCACACCCCAAGCACACCTCTGACACTCCGCACACCTCAGACACTGCACACCCCAGACACTCCCACACACACCTCTGATATCCCCAGGTACTCCTCTGAACTCCCCAGGCACTCTGACCTCCCAGACACCTCTGACACCAGTTACACCTCCGACACTCCCAGTTACACCCCTGACACTCCTAGGTACACCCCTGACACTCCCAGGTACACCTCTGATACTCCAGGCACACCTCTGACACTTCCAGGTACACCTCTGACACTTCCAGGTACACCTCTGACACTCCCAGGCACACCAATGACACTCCCAGGTACACCTCTGACACTTCCAGGTACACCACTGACACCACCAGGTACACCTCTGACACTCCCAGGTACTCCTTTGACGCTCCCAGGTACCTCTGACAGGTACACCTCTGACACTCCCAGGTACACCTCTGACACTGCCAGGTACACTGCTGACACTGCCACACCAATGACACCCAGGCACACTTGACACCCAGGTACACCACTGACACTACCAGGTACACTCCTGACACTCCCAGGTACTCCCTTGACGCCCCAGGTACACCTCCTGACACTCTCAGGCACACCTCTGACACTCCCAGGTACACCCAAGACACCCCAGGCACCCCTGACACCCCAGGTACACCTCTGACTCCTCGCAGGCACCTCCGACACCCCAGGTTCACTCCGACACCCCAGGTACACCTCTGACACTCCCAGGTACATCTCTGATACTCCCAGGTACACCTCTGACACCCAGGCACCCACTGACATCCCTGGTACACCTCTGACACCCAGCACACCTGACACCCCAGTTACACCCCTGACACTCACAGGTACACCCTGACACTTAGGCACACCTCCTGATACTCCCAGGTACACTTGACGCTTCCAGGTACACCTCTGACACTCCCAGGTACACCAGTGACACTCCCAGGTACACCTCTGACACCCAGGTACACCACTGACACCACCAGGTACACCCTGACTCCCAGGTACCCTTGACGCCCCAGGCACTCCTCTGACACCCAGGTACACCTCTGACACTCCCAGGTACACCCCTGACACTCCCAGTTACACCCGACACTCCCAGTTACACCCCTGACAACCCAAGGTACACCTCTGACACTTAGGCACACCTCTGATACTCCCAGGTACACCTCTGACACTCCAGGTACACTGACACTCCCACACAGTGACACTCCCAGTACACCTCTGACACTCCCAGGTACACCACTGACACCACCAGGTACACCTCTGACTTCCCAGGTACCCTTTGGACGCCCCAGGTACTCCTCTGACACTCCCAGGTACACCTCTGACACTCCCAGGTACACCTCTGACACTCCCCAGGCACACCCTGACACCCCATGCACACCCTGACACCCCAGGCACACCTCCGATACCCCAGGTACACCTCCGACACCCCAGGTACACCCCAGACACTCCCTGGTTCACCTCCTGGTATTCCCTGGTTCACCTCTGACCTCCCAGGTACACCTCTGACACTCCCAGGTACACTTCTGACACTCCCAGGCACCTCTTACACTCCCTGGTTCCTCCTGACACTCCCAGGTACACCTCAGACACTCCCAGGTACACCTCAGAACCTCCCAGGTACATCTCTGACACTGCCAGGTACACCCTGACACTCCCAGGTACACCACTGTCACTCGCAGTTACACCTCTGACACTCCCAGGTACACCCAGACACTCCCAGATACACCTCTGACATGCCCAGGCCTCTGACACTCCAAGGTACCTCCTGACACTCCCAGGTACTCCACTGACATTCCCTGGTACACCTCTGACACTCCCAGGTACCCCTCCGACACTCCCAGGTACACCTCTGACACTCCCAGGTACACCTCTGACACCCCCAAGTACACCTCTGACACTGCCAGGTACACCTTTGACACTCCCAGGTACTAGACTGACACTCCCAGGTACACCTCCGATACTCAGTGCACCTCGATACTCCCAGGTACACGTCTGACACTCCCAGGTAAATCTCAGCCTCCCAGGTACACCTCTGACCTCCCTGGTACACCTCTTACCTCCTGGTTCTTCCTGACACTCCCAGGTCACCTCAGGCACTCCCACCTCAGACACCCCAGGTACATCTTTGGCCTCCCAGGTACACCTCTGACCTCCCAGGTACACCTCTGAGCCTCCCCTGGTACACCTCTGACACTCCTGGTACACCTCGACACTCCCAGGTACACCTCTGACATTCAGGTACCTCTGACACTCCCATGTACACCCATGGCCTCCCAGTTACACCTCCGACACTCCCAGTGCACCCTAACCCTCCCAGGTACACCCCTGACACTCCCAGGTACCTCTGATGCTCCCAGGTGCACCTCTGACACTTCCAGTTACACCTCTGACACTCCCAGTGCAGTGACACTCCCAGGTACACCTCTGAGCACTCCCAGGTGCACCACTGACCTCCAGGTACACCTCTGACACTCCCAGGTACACCTCTGACACTCCCAGGTACACCTCTGACACTCCCAGGTGACACTCCCAGGTACACCCTCTGATTCTCCCAGGTACACCTCTGACATCCAGGAACTCCACTGACATTCCCTGGTACACCTCCCAGCACCCCAGGTACACCTCACACTGCCAGGTACACCTCTGACCTCCCTGGTACACCTGTGACATTCCCAGGTACACCTCTGATGCTCCCAGGTACACCTCTGACCTCCCAGGTACTCCACTGACATTCCCTGGTACACCTCTGACACTCCAGGTGCCCCTCCGACTCCCAGGTACACCTGACCTCCCAGGTTTTCGATGCTCCCAGGTGCACCTTTGACACTCCCATTACTCCCTGACCTCCTGGGTACCCTCTTACACTCCCAAGTACACCTCTGGCCTCCCAGGTACACCTCCGATACTCCCAAGTTACACCTCCGATACTCAGAGACACCTCAGACCTCCCTGGGTTCACCTCTGGTGCTCCTGGTTCACCTCTGACACTCCCAGGTACACCTCTGACACTTCCAGGTTTACTTTTGACACTCCCAGGTACACCTCTTACACTCTGGTTCTCCCTGACACTCCCAGGTACACGTCAGACCTCCCAGGTACACCTCAGAACTCCCAGGTACATCTCTGACACTGCCAGGTACACCCTGACACTCCAGGTGCACCACTGTCCTCCCAGGTACACCTCTGACCTCCCAGGTACACCCCAGACACTCCCAGATGCACTCTGACATTCCCAGGTACTCCTCTTACACTCCCAGTGCACCTCAGACACTCCCCAGTGCCTCTGGCCATGGTCCACCTCTGACACTCCCAGGTACACCTCTGACTCCCAGGTACACCTCTGGCCTCCCAGTACTCCTGACATTCCCTGGTACACCTCTGACACTCCCAGGTACACCTCCGACCTCCCAGGTGCACCTCCCCAGCCTCAGGTACTGACTCTCCCAGGTACACCTTTGACTCTCCCTGGTACACGTGTGACATTCCCAGGTACATCTCCGACACTCCCAGGTACACCTCTGGCACTCCCAGGTAGCCTTTGATAATCCCAGGTACACCTCCGATGCTCCCAGGTATACCTTTGACACTCCCATTTACTCCACTGACACTCCCTGGTACACCTCTGGCACTCCCTAGGTACACCTCCTGACACTCCCAGGTACACCTCTGATACTCCCAGGTACACCTCCGATACTCCCATTCACCTCAGACACTCCCTGGTTCACCTCTGACACTCCCTGGTTCCTCTGATCCTCCTGGTACACCTCTGACACTCCCAGGTACACCTCTGACCTCCCAGGTACTCCTTTGACGCTCCCAGGCACACCTCCGACACTCCCAGTACACCTCTGGCCTCCCAGGTACACCTAAGACACTCCCAGGTACACCTCTGACACTCCCAGGTTCACCTCCATTACTCCCAGGTACACTTCTCACACTCCCAGGTACAACTCTGACACTCCCAGGTACACCTCTGATACTCCAGGTACACCTCTGGCACTCCCAGGTACTCCACTGACATTCCCTGGTACACCTCTGACCTCCCAGTATAATGAACAGTCCCCACCATTATAATAACTAAGCGAGGCGTGAATTACATATAGATTCACTGTCACATATAACAAGAGACAAGAGCGTGAGTTACATATATGCTGCTCGCCAATATAATGAAACTAATCTCACAGAAGAAGAGATTACATGTAGGTAGAATATTGATAGTATAAGGTATAAAAGGGGAAGATTTTGGTAGCGTGGCCGTGATAGTTATTTACACTTATCGTACCTTATGTCATTATCTTCGTCAACACACACATCTATTACGTTCTTAAAGGCGACTTCTCCAACACTTTCGTTACAACTCTTTATTAATTACGAACATGACATGGACACATAATAACACATCTTTCTAGAAGTTACTAGGACATTATATTTACGTTACTAGGACATCATATTACGTTACTAGACGCTCTGACTCTCGAAACGAACATGAGAATGAATACTTCCCACATAAGTAACTCATCCGTGGAAGCTCGACAAACACTCACGTGACCTAGGGAAGGCCTAGCGGGAACTGCTTAGCTGGAACACTGGTGTGGGAGGCCTGCAGCTGGGACACTGGTGTCGGGAGGCGACTGTAGCGGGGACCTGGTGTCAGGGCGACTGCTAGCTGGAACACCGGAGAAGTCTGCATGACTCTCCTCCCAAGCGAGACTCGGCGTGGAGCCTCCTCCGATCCCTGTCTCTGACTCTGCAGGAATTCCTGAGACTAGGACGTCCCTATATGTGGGAATGCAGCCGTCAGGTTGCTGGTCGGGGCAGCGAAGGTCTCCCACATTTGACCCGGCCAGTGTGAGTCAGGTCGGACTTTTCGCTATAAGTTTTATCTTCTGAAATCATCAGGTAGGCCGTGTGTATATGGGAAAACCTGCCAGTGCCCCCACATGTGTAACATGGGAAACCTGTGTTACAATCCTTGTCAACCGTGAGGTTACCTACACTTGGCCTCCCTAATGTGGTCAGTCTGAACTGTTTTCAGGAATATAAGTTATATCTTCTGGAGAGTCATCAGGTGAGGCGTGTGAGTTTACCCACGCAGCCTCTAATGTCGGGTCAGACTGGGTTTCTGAGATATAGCTGTGGTCTGACAACCCATCACACCAGGTACACCTCCGACACTCCCAGGTACACCTCTGACGCCTCCCAGGTACACCTCTGACACTCCCAGATACACCTCTGACACCCCAGGTACACCTCTGACACTCCTAGGTACACCTCTGACACTCCCAGGTACCTCTGATACTCCCAGGTACACCTCCGATACTGCCAGGCACACCTCAGACATTCTCTGGTTCACCTCTGCCTCCCTGGTTACCTCTGACCTCCTAGGTACACCTCTGACCTCCCAGGTACCTGGTACTCCCAGGTACACCTCGATACTGCCAGGCACACCTCAGACATTCTCTGGTTCACCTCTCAGCCTCCCTGGTTCACCTCTGACACTCCCTGGTACACCTCTGGCCTCCCAGGTACACCTCCTGACACTCCCAGGTAAATCTCCGATACTCCCAGGTACACCTCTGACACTCCAAGGTACCTCTCCCACACTCCCTGGTTCTCCCCTGACACTCCCAGGTACACCTCAGACACTCCCAGGTACCTCAGACACCCCCAGGTACATCCTTGACACTCCCAGGTACACCTCTGACACTCCCAGGTACACCTCTGACACTCCAGGTACACCCCTGACACTCCGGTACACCTCTGAGCCTCCCAGGTACTCCTGACTTCTCCCGGTATTCCTCTGACACTCCCTGGTACACCTCCGACGCTCCCAGGTACAGCTCCTGACCTTCCACACATGCACCTCATACACTCTCTGGTACACCTCAGACACTCCCAGGCACACCTCTGCCACTCCCAGGTGCACCTCAGACACTCCCAGGTGCTCCACTGGCCTCCCTGGTGCACCTCTGATACTCCCAGACACCTCTGACATTCCCAGGTACACTGACACTCCCAGTTACACCCTGACAATCCCAGGTACACCCCTGACCTCCTAGGTACACCTCCTGATACTCCCAGGTACACCTCTGACACTTCCAGGTACACCTCTGACACTCCCAGGTACACAGTGACACTCCCAGGTACACCTCTGACCTCCCAGGTACACCTGACACTACAGGTACACCTCTGACTCTCCCAGGTACTCCTTTGACGCTCCCAGGTACTCCTCTGGCCTCCCAGGTACACCTCTGACCTCCCAGGTACACCTCTGACACTCCAGGTACACCTCTGACACTCCATGGTACACCCTGACACTCCCAGGTACCTCCGACACTCCCAGGTACACCTCCGTGCGCCTAGGGTACACCTCCGATACTCCCAGGTACACCTCAGACACTCCCTGGTTCACCTCTGGTATTCCTGGTTCACCTCTGACCTCCCAGGTACCTCTGACACTCGCCAGGTACACTTCTGACACTCCAGGTACACCTCTTACACTCCCTGGTTCTCCCCAGCCTCCCAGGTACACCTCAGACACTCCCAGGTACACCTCAGACACTCCCAGGTACATCTCTGACACTGCCAGGTACACCCCTGACACTCCCAGGTACACCACTGTCACTCCCAGGTACACCTCTGACGCTCCCAGGTACACCCCAGACACTCCCAGATACACCTCTGACATACCCAGGTACTCCTCTGACACTCCAAGGTACACCTCAGACACTCCCAGGTACACCTGACCTCCCAGGTACACCTCTGACCTCCCAGGTACACCTCCTGATACTCCCAGGTACACCTCTGAGCCTCCCAGGTACTCACTGACATTCCCTGGTACACCTCTGACACTCCCAGGTGCCCTCCGACACTCCCAGGTACACCCTGACACTCCCAGGTACACCTCTGCCACCCCAGTACAGCCTCCAGGTACTAGACTGACACTCCCAGGTACACCTCCGATACTCCCAGGTACACCCGATCCAGGTACCTCCGATACTCCCAGGTACGTCCTGACACTCCCAGGTAAATCTCCGATGCTCCCAGGTACACCTCTGACACTCCCTGGTACACCTCTTACACTCCATGGTTCTTCCCAGACACTCCCAGGTACCTCAGACACTGGTACACCTCAGACACCCCAGGTACATCTTTGACACTCCCAGGTACACCTCTGACACTCCCAGGTACACCTCTGACACTCCTGGTACACCTCTGATACACCCAGGTACACCTCTGACATTCAGGTACACCTCTGACACTCCCATGTACACCTATGACACTCCCAATTACACCTCCGACACTCCCAGTTACACCCAACCCTCCCAGGTATTACTCCCAGGTACACCTCTCATATCCCAGGTACCCTCTGACACTTCCAGGTACACCTCTGACACTCCCAGGTACACAGTGACACTCCCAGGTACACCTCTGACACTCCCAGGTACACCACTGACACTTCCAGGTACACCTCTGACCTCCCAGGTACTCCTTTGACCCTCCCAGGTACTCCTCTGACACTCCCAGGTACACCCTCTGACACTCCCAGGTACACCTCTGACACTCCCAGGTACACCTCTGACACTCCCAGGTACACAGCTGACACTCCCAGGTACACCTCTGATTCTCCCAGGTACACCTCTGACATCCCAGGAACTCACTGACATTCCCTGGTACACCTCTGACACCCCAGGTACACCTCTCACACTGCCAGGTACTCCTCTGACACTCCTGGTACACCTGTGACATTCCCAGGTACATCCGACACTCCCAGTTCACTCATCCCAGGTATACCTCCGATATTCCCAGGTTACACCTCGATACTCCCAGGTACACCTTTGACCTCCCAGGTACTCCCCTGACACTCCCTGGTACACCTCTGACACTCCCAAGTACACCTCTGACACTCCCAGGTACACCTCCGATGCTCCCAAGTACACCTCCGATGCTGCAGGACACCTCAGACACTCCCTGGTTCCTCTGGTGCCTCCCTGGTTCACCTCTGACACTCCCAGGTACACTTCTGACCTCCCAGGTACACCTCTGACACTCCAGGCACACCTCCTGACCTCCCAGGTACACCTCCTGACACCCCAGGTACACCTCTGACACTGCCAGGTACTCCTTGACTCCCAGGTACACCTCTGAATCTCCCAGGTACACACCTCTGACCTCCCAGGTACACTCTGACCTCCCAGGTACACCTCTGACACTCCCAGGTACACCTCTGACACTCCCATGTACACTGGCCTCCCAGTGCCTCCGATACTCCAGGTACCTCGATACTCCCAGGTACACCTCAGACACTCCTGGTTCACCTCTGGTATTCCCTGGTTCACCTCTGCTCCCAGGTACACTTCTGACACTCCCAGGTACACCTCTGACCTCCCAGGTACCTCCTGACACACCCAGGTACACCTCTGACCTGCCAGGTACACCTTTGACACTCCCAGGTACTCCACTGACACTCCCTGGTACACCTCTGACACCAGGTACACCTCTGACCTCCCTGAGGTACTCCTGTGACATTCCCAGGTACATCTCCGACACTCCCATGTACACCTCTGGCACTCCCAGGTACACCTCCGATATTCCCAGGTTACACCTCCTATACTCCCAGGTACACCTTTGACACTCTCAGGTACTCCCCTGACACTCCCTGGTACACCTCTGACACTCCCATGTACACCTCTGACACTCCCAGTTACACCTCCGATACTACCATGTACACCTCCGATACTCCCAGGTACACCTCAGACACTCCCTGGTTCCCCTCTGGTACTCCCTGGTTCACCTCTGACACTCCCAGGTACACCTCTGACACTCCCAGGTACACTTCAGACACTCCCAGGTACACGTCTTACACTCCCTGGTTCTCCCCTAACACTCCTATGCACACGTCAGACACTCCCAGGTACACCTCAGAAACTCCCAGGTACATCTCTGACACTGCCAGGTACACCCCTGACACTCCCAGGTACACCACTGTCACTCCCAGGTAAACCCCAGACACTCCCAGATACACCTCTGACATTCCCAGGTAATCCTCTGACACTCGCAGGTACACCTTAGACACTCACAGGTACACCCCTGACACTCCCAGGTCCACCTCTGATACTCCCAGGTACACCTCTGACATTCCCAGGTACTCCACTGACATTCCATGGTACACCTTTGTCACTCCTAGGTACCCCTCCGACACTCCCAGGTACACCTCTGACACTCCCAGGTACACCTCTGACACCCCGAGGTACACCTCTGACACTGCCAGGTACACCTTTGACACTCCCAGATACTCCACTGACACTTCCAGGTACACCTCCGATACTCCCAGGTACACCTCCGATACTCCCAGGTACACCTCAGACACTCCCTGGTTCACCTCTGACACTCCCAGGTACGCTTCTGACACTCCCAGATACACCTATTACACTCCCTGGTTCTCCCCTGACACTCCCAGGTACACCTCAGACACACCCAGGTAAACCTCAGACACTCCCAGGTACATCTTTGACACTGCCAGGTACACCCCTGACACTCCCAGGTACACCACAGTCACTCCCAGGTACACCTCTGACACTCCTAGGTACACCCCAGACACTCCCAAATACACCTCTGACATTCCCAGGTACTCCTCTGACACTCCCAGGTACCCCTGAGACACTCAGAGGTACACCCCTGACACTCCCAGGTACACCTCTGACACTCCCAGGTATACCTCTGATACTCCCAGGTACATCTCTGACACTCCCAGGTACTCCACTGATATTCCCTGGTACACCTCTGACACTACCTGGTACCTCTCCGACTCTCCCAGGTACACCTCTGACACTCCCAGGTACACCTCTGACACTGCCAGGTACACCTTTGACACTCCCCAGGTACTCCACTGGACACTCCCTGGCAAGGCCCTGACACTCCCAGGTGGCACACCTCCCTGACACTCCCCAGGCACACCTCTGACTCTCCCAGGTACACCCCTGACAACACTCCCAGGTACACCTCAGACACTCCCTGGTACACCCTGACACTCCCAAGTACACCTCTGACACTCCCAGGTACACCTCTGACACTCCCAGGTACACCCCAGACACTCCCACATACTCCTCTGATACTCCCAGGTACTCCTCTGAAACTCCCAGGTACTCCTCTAACACTCCCAGGTACACCTCTGACACTCCCAGTTACACCTCCGACACTCCCAGTTACACCTCTATTGCTTCGGTACACCTCTGACACTCAGATTTCAATGACCTCCCAGGTGCATCCTCTGACACCCCAGGTACACCTCTGTCACCCCCAGGTACACCTCTGACACTGCCAGGTACACCGCGACCTCCCTGGTACAGTGTGACATTCCCAGGTGCATCTCCGACACTCCCAGGTACACCCTGGCACTCCCAGGTACCTTTGATAATCCCAGGTACCTCCGATACTCCCAAGTATACCTTGACCTCCCAGGTACTCCACTGACCTCCCTGGTACACCTCTGACACTCCTAGGTACACTTCGACACTCAGGTACCTCTGACCTCCCAGGTACACCCTGACACTCCAGGTACACCTCTGACACTCGCAGGTACACCTTTGACTCTCGCGGAGTGCACCTCCGACACTCTGGTTCACCTCCGACACTCCCAGGTACCTTCTCACACTCCCAGGTACACCTCTGACACTCCTAGGTACCTCTGACACTCCCAGGTACACCTCTGACACTGCCAGGTACACCGCTGACACTGCCAGGTATACCTGTGACACTCCCAGGTACACCTCTGACACTTCAGGTACACCACTGACACTCCAGGTACACCTCTGACACTTCCAGGTACACCTCTGACACTGCCAGGTACACCTGACACTCCCAGGTACCTCCATTTCCAGGTTCACCTCCGACACTCCCAGGTACCTTCTCACCTCCCAGGTACACCTCCTGACCTCCTAGTCACACCTCTGACACTCCCAGGTACCCTCTGACACTCCCAGGTTACCTCTGACACTCCCAGGTACACCTCTGACACTCCCAGGTACACCTCTGACACTTCCAGGTGCACCTTTGACACTCCCAGGTACCTCTAGAACTCCCAGGGCAATACGTGGCTGA
>NW_024733157.1:0-5763 GCF_018991925.1 Homarus americanus | reverse complement strand
GTGTCAGAAGTGTTCCTGGGAGTGTCAGGGTGTACCTGGGAGTGTCAGGTGTACCTGGGGTGTCCAGGTGTACCTGGGGTGTCATTGGTGTACCTGGGAGTGTCAGAGGTGTACCAGGGAGTGTCAGTGGTGTACCTGGGGTGTCATTGGTGTACCTGGAGTGTCAGAGGTACCTGGAGTGTCTGAGGTGTACCTGGGATTGTCAGAGGTGTACCTGGGTTGTCAGGGGTGTAACTGGGGTGTCAGGGGTGTACTAGGACTGACAGCGGTGTACCTGGGAGTGTCTGAGGTGTACCTGGAAGTGTGTGAGGTGTGTGGAGTGTCTGAGGTGTACCTGGGAGTGTCAGAGGTGTACCTGGGAGTGTCAGAGGTGTACCTGGGAGTGTTTGAGGTGTACCTGGGAGTGTCAGAGGTGTACCTGAGAGTGTCGGTGGTGTACCTGGAAGTGTCGGAGGTGTACCTGGGAGTGTTGAGGTGTACCTGGGAGTGTCTGAGGTGTACCTGGGAGTGTTAGAGGAGTACCAGGGAGTGTCAAGGGTGTACCTGGGAGTGTCAGAGGTGTAACTGTGAGTGTCAGAGGTGTACCTGTGAGTGTCTGAGGTGTTCCTGGGAGTGTCTGAGGTGTTCCTGGGAGTGTCTGAGGTGTACCTACTGTGTTAGCGGAGTGCCAGGGAGTGTCAGTGGAGTACCTGGGAGTGTCAGAGGTGTACCTGGGAGTGTGAGAGGTGTACCTGGGAGTATCGGAGGTGTACCTGGGGTGTCAGAGGTGTACCTGGCAGTGTCAGAGGGGTGTGCCTGGGAGTCTGAGGTGTGCCTGGGGAGTGTCAGGAGGTGTGTACCTGTGAGTGTCAGCGGTGTACCTGGGAGTGTCTGAGGTGTAACTAGGAGTGTCTGAGCTGTACCTGGGAGTGTCTGAGGTGTACCTGGCAGTGTCTGAGGTGTACCTGGGAGTGTCAGGGGTGTGCCTGGGAGTGTCAGCAGTGTACCTAGGAGTGTCAGGGGTGTGCCTGGGAGTGTCAGGGGTGTGCCTGGGAGTGTCAGAGGTGCACTTGGGAGTGTCACAGGTGAACCTGGGAGTGTCTGAGGTGTACCTGGGAGTGTCTGAGCAGTACCTGGGAGTATCTGAGGTGTACCTGGTAGTGTCTGAGGTGCACCTGGCAGTGTCTGAGGTGTTCCAGGGAGTGTCATTGGTGTACCTGGGAGTGTCATTGGTGTACCTGGGAGTGTCAGAGGTGTGCCTGGGAGTATCGGAGGTGTACCTGGGATTGTCAGAGGTGTACCTGGGTTGTCAGGGGTGTAACTGGGAGTGTCAGGGGTGTACCTGGGACTGACAGCGGTGTACCTGGGAGTGTCTGAGGTGTACCTGGAAGTGTCTGAGGTGTACATGGAGAGTCAGAGGTGTACCTGAAAGTGTCAGCGGTGTAACTGGGAGTATCAGCGGTGTACCTACGAGTGTCATTGGTGTACCTGAAAGTGTCATGGGTGTACCTTGGAGTGTCGGAGGTGTGCCTGGGTGTGTCAGAGGTGTACCAGGTAATGTCTGTGGAGTACCTGGGAGTGTCAGAGGTGTACCAGGGAGTGTCAGTGGTGTACCTGGGAGTGTCATTGGTGTACCTGGGAGTGTCAGGGGTATACCTGGAAGTGTCAGAGGTGTCCCTGGGAATGTCAGAGGTGTACCTGGGAGTGTCAGGGGTGTACCTGGGAGTGTCAGGGGTGTACCTGGGAGTGACAGCGGTGTACCCGGGAGTGTCAGAGGTGTACCTGGGTGTGTCAGAGGTGTACCAGGGAATGTCAGTGGAGTACCTGGGAGTGTCATTGGTGTACCTGGGAGTGTTTGAGGTGTACCTGGGAGTGTCAGAGGTGTACACGGGAGTGACAGCGGTGTACCCGGGAGTGTCAGAGGTGTACCTGTTAGTGTCAGAGGTGTACCTGGGAGTGTGAGAAGTGTTCCTGAGAGTGTCATTGGTGTACCTGGGAGTGTTTGAGGTGTACCTGGGAGTGTGTACCACGGAGTGTCAGTAGTGCATGTGGGATTGTTGGTGTACCTGAGTGTCAGAGGTGTACCTGGGAGTGGTCTGAGGTACCTGGGAGTGTCTGAGGTGCACCTGGGAGATCAGGAGAGAACCAGGAGTGTAAGAGGTGTCCATGGAGGTAGGAGGTGTCCCTGGGAGTGTCAGAGGTGTACCAGGAGTGTAAGAGGAGTACCCAGGGAGTGTCAGAGGTGTACCTGGGAGGTCGGAGGGTACCTGGGAGGTCAGAGGCATACCTGGGAGGCCAGAGGTGTACCAGGGAGTGTCAGAGCTGAACCAGGAGTGTCAGAGGTTAACCAGGAGTGTCTGAGGTGTACCTGGGAGTATCGGAGGTGTACCTGGGAGACGGAGGTAAACGGGAGTGTCAGAGGTGTCCCAGGAGGTCATTGGTACCTGGAGGCCACAGGTACCTGGGAGTGTCAGAGGTGTACCTGGAAGTGTCAGTGTACCTGGAAGTGCCAGAGGTGTACCTGGGAGAGTCAGAGGTGTACCAGGGAGTGTCAGAGGTACCTGAAGTGTCAGTATACCTGGAAGTGTCAGAGGTACCAGGAGGTCAGAGGAGTACCTAGAGTGTCAGAGGTGTACCTGGGAGGCCGGAGGTGTAACTGGGAGGTCAGAGGTACCTGGGAGTGTCTGAGGTGTACCAGGAGGTCAGAGGTGTACCTGGGATTGTCAGAGGTACCTGGGAGTGTCAGGGTGTAACTGGAGTGTCAGGGGTGTACCTGGGAGTGACAAAGTGTGTCCTGGGAGTGTCAGAGGCACAAGGGAGGCATACCTGGGAGTATCACTGGTGTAACTGGGAGTGTCAGAGGTGTACCTGGAAGTGTCAGTGGTGTACCTGGGAGTGTCTGAGGTGTACCTGGGAGTGTCTGAGGTACCTGAAGTGACTGAGGTGTACCTGGGAGTGTCATGGTGTACCTGGGAGGTCAGCGTGTACCTACGAGTGTCATTGGTGTACCTGAAAGTGTCAGGGGTGCACTTGAGTGTCGGAGGTGTACCTGGGAGCCAGGAGCACCTGGGAGTGTCAGTGCACTGGGAGGTTCAAGGAGCACCAGGGAGTGTCAGAGGTGTACCTGGGAGTGCTGAGAAGTGTTCTGGAGGCAGGGTGTACCTGGGAGTGTCGGAGGTGTACCTGGGAGGTCAGAGGTGTACCTGGGGTGTCATGGTGTACCTGGGAGTGTCAGAGTGTACCAGGGAGGTCAGTGGTGTACCTGGGAGTGTCATTGGTGTACCTGGGAGGTCAGAGGTGACCTGGGAGTGTCTGAGGTGTACCTGGGATTGTCAGAGGTGTACCTGGGTTGTCAGGGGTGTAACTGGGAGTGTCAGGGGTGTACCTAGGACTGACAGCGGTGTACCTGGGAGTGTCTGGGGTGTACCTGAAGTGTGAGCTGAACCAGGGAGTGTCAGAGGTCAACCAGGGAGTGTCTGAGGTGTACCTGGAGCACGGAGGTGTACCTGGGAGTCGGAGGTACCTGGGAGGTCAGAGGTGTTCCAGGAGTGTCACTGGTACCTGGGAGGCTCATTGGTGTACCTGGAGTGTCAGAGGTGTACCTGGAAGTGTCAGTGGTGTACCTGAAGTGCCAGAGGTGTACCTGGGAGGTCATGGTGTACCTACGAGTGTCATTGGTGTACCTGAAAGTGCAGGGTGTACCTTGGAGGTCGGAGGTGTACCTGGGTGTCAGAGGTGTGGAATGTCAGTGGAGCCTGGGAGGTCGTAAGCGCACTTGGGAGTGTCAGGGGGTATACCTGAAGTGTCAGAGGTGTACCTGGGATTTCAGAGGTGTACCTGGGAGGTCAGGGGTGTACCTGGGAGTGTCAGGGGTGTACCTGGGAGTGACAGCAGGTACCCGGGAGGTCAGAGGTGTACCCAGTAGGTCAGAGGTGTACCTGGGAGTGTCAGAAGTGTTCCTGAGTACACAGGTACTGGGAGCGTTTGAGGTGCCTGGAGTGTCTAAGGAGACCAGGGAGTGCCGAGGTGTACCTGGGAGGCTGAAGTGTTCCTGGGAGGTCAGGGTGTACCTGGGAGGTCGGAGGTGCACCTGGGAGGTCAGAGGTGCACCTGGGGGTGTCATTGGTGTACCTGGAGTGTCAGAGGTGTACCAGGGAGTGTCAGTGGTGTACCTGGGAGTGTCATTGGTACCTGGGAGGTCAGAGGTACCTGGGAGTGTCTGAGGTGTACCTGGGATTGTCAGAGGTGTACCTGGGTTGTCAGGGCAACTGGGAGTGTCAGTGTACCTAGGACCGACAGCGGTGTACCTGGGAGTGTCTGAGGTGTACCTGAAGTGGTGAGGTGTAATGAGGGTGTCAGAGGTGTACCTGGGAGTGTCAGCGGTAACTGGGAGGCCAGGTGTACCCACGAGTGTCATTGGTGTACCTGAAAGGCACCTTGAGTGTCGGAGGTGTACCTGGGTGTGTCAGAGGTACCAGGAATGTCAGTGGAGGTACCTGGGAGGCCAGAGGTGTACCAGGAGTGTCAGGGCATACCTGGAAGTGTCAGAGGTGTACCTGGGAATGTCAGAGGTGTACCTGGGAGTGTCAGGGGTGTACCTGGGAGTGTCAGGGGTACCTGGGAGGACAGCGGTGTACCGGGAGTGTCAGAGGTGTACCTGTAATGTCAGAGGTGTACATGGGAGTGTCACAAGGTTCCTGAGAGGTCATTGGTGTACCTGGGAGTGTTTGATGTACCTGGGAGGCCAAGGAGTACCAGGGAGTGTCAGAGGTTTACCTGGGAGGTCAGGAGGCACCTGGGAGTGTCAGGTGTACCTGGGAGGTCGGAGGTGTACCTGGGAGTGTCAGAGGTGTACCTGGGAGGTCATTGGTGTACCTGGGAGGTCAGAGGTGCACCAGGGAGTGTCAGTGGTGTACCTGGGAGTGTCATTGGTGTACCTAGTAGGGGTATACCTGGAAGGTCAGAGGTGTACCTGGGAATGTCAGAGGTGTACCTGGGAGTGCTCAGGGGTGTACCTGGGAGTGTCAGGGGTGTACCTGGGAGGACAGGTGTACCTGGAGGTTAGAGGTGTACCTGTTAATGTCAGAGGTGTACATGGGAGTGTCACAAGTGTTCCTGAGAGTGTCATTGGTGTACCTGGAGTGTTTGACGTGTACCTGGGAGTGTCAAAGGAGTACGAGGGAGTGTCAGAGGTTTACCTGAGTGTCAGAGGTACCTGGGAGGCCAGGGTATACCTGGGAGTGTCGGAGGTACCTGGGAGGTCAGAGGTGTACCTGGGAGGCTGGTGTACCTGGGAGTGTCAGAGGTGTACCACGAGTGTCAGTGGTGTACGGGATTGTCATTGGTGTACCTGGGAGTGTCAGAGGTTACCTGGAAGTGTCAGTGGTGTACCTGAAGTGTCAGAGGTGTACCTGGGAGGGTCTGAGGTGTACCTGGGAGTGCCAAGAGGTGTACCTGGAAGTGTCTGAGGTGTACCTGGAAGTGTCTGAGGTGTACCTGGAGTTCAGGGGTGTAACTGGGAGAGTCGGAGGTGTAACTAGGAGTGCCAGAGGGTGTACCTGGGAGGTCAGGTGTACCTGGGAGGTCAGTGGTGTACCTGGGAGTGTCATTGGGTGTACCTGAGAGTGTCAGGTGTACCTGGGAGTGTCTGAGGTACCTGAGATTGTCAGGTGTACCTGGGTTGTCAGGGGTAACTGGGAGTGTCGGGTACCTAGGACTGACAGCGGTGTACCTGGGAGTGTCTGAGGTACCTGAAGTGTGTGAGGTGTCATGGAGGTCAGAGGT
>NW_024733156.1:0-13020 GCF_018991925.1 Homarus americanus | reverse complement strand
GAAGATTGTGAAGTGAGATGTGGTAAAGATTGTGAAGTGAGATGTGGTGAAGATTGTGAAGTGAGATTTGGTGAAGAATGTGAAGTGAGATGTGGTGAAGATTGTGAAGTGAGATATGGTGAAGATTGTGAAGTGAGATGTAGTGAAGATGTGAAGTGAGATGTAGTGAAGATTGTGAAGTGAGATGTAGTGAAGGTTGTGAAGTGAGATGTAGTGAAGATTGTGTAGTGAGATGTAGTGAAGACTGTGAAGTGAGATGTAGTGAAGATTGTGAAGTGAGATGTAGTGAAGATTGTGAAGTGAGATGTAGTGAAGATTGTGAAGTGAAATGTAGTGAAGATTGTGAGGTGAGATGTAGTAAAGACAGAAGTGAGATGTAGAAGATTGTGAAGTGAGATGTAGTGAAGATTGTGAAGTGAGATGTAGTGAAGATTGTGAAGTGGAGATGGTGTGAAGATTGTGAAGTGAGATGTGTAAAGATGAAGAGATGTAGTGAAGATTGTGAAGAGATGTAGTGAAGATTGTGGCGAGATGTAGTGAAGATTGTGAAGTGAGATGTAGTGAAGATTGTGAAGTGAGATGGTAAAGATTGTGAAGTGAGATGTAGTGAAGATTGTGAAGTGAGATGTAGTGAAGATTGTGAAGTGGGATGTAGTGAAGATTGTGAAATGAGATGTAGTGAAGATTGTGAAGTGAGATGTAGTGAAGATTGTGAAGTGAGATGTAGTGAAGATTGTGAAGTGAGATGAAGTGAAGATTATGAAGTGAGATGTCGTGAAGATTGTGAAGTGAGATGGAGTGAAGATTGTGAAGTGAGATGTAGTGAAGATTGTGAAGTGAGATGTAGTGAAGATTGTGAAGTGAGATGTAGTGAAGATTGTGAAGTGAGATGTAGTGAAGATTGTGAAGTGAAATATGGTGAAGATTATGAAGTGAGATGTAGTGAAGATTGTGAAGTGAGATGTAGTGAAGATTGTGAAGTGAGATGTAGTGAAGATTGTGAAGTAAGATGTAAAGATTGTGAAGTTAGATGTAGTGAAGATTGTGAAGTGAGATGTAGTGAAGATTGTGAAGGGAGATGCAGTGAAGATTGTGAAGTGAGATGTAGTGAAGATTGTGAAGTGAGATGTAGTGAAGATTGTGAAGTGAGATGTAGTGAAGATTGTGAAGTGAGATGTAGTGAGGATTGTGAAGTGAGATGTTGTGAAGATTGTGAAGTGAGATGTAGTGAAGATTTTGAAGTGAGATGTAGTGAAGTTTGTGAAGTAAGATTATAAAGTAAACTGTAGTAATTGAGGTTAAACGAACGCGGGTTATTCTGGAGTGTATCCGTGTCTTGTTAATGTGGAACCAACTTGGCGGTGGTTCTCAATATAGATACGTTATTTTGCCAGGAATTTCTATCAAAACGAAATATGAATCAACCATATTTAGCCTAAATTAACCTAGCGGCTTTATTATATATTCTAAGATGTTTAAGTTGGATAGATTAGATCAGGTTAGGTTAAGTCAGGTTGGGTTAGGTTAGGTTAGTTTTGTTAATTTTGCCACTTAGAGGCTAGTTTATTGTGCCCCCCATACTCATCCTGTGAGCCGTAGCGCAAAGAGATTACAAAGTGGTGTTAGATGAGGTAGGTAGTTAAGTTAAGTTTCAATAGGTTAGGTTAGATTACGTCAGGTTGGGCTAAGTTAGGTTAGGTAGGTAATAAGTAGATAGGTTACGGTCGGTAGGTGGGAAAGTTAGGTTTGATTAGGTTAGCTTATGTCAGACGGGGAGGTTAGGTTCGATTATGTCAGGTTAGGTTCGATTATGTCAGGTTAGGTTAGATTACGTCAGGTTAGGTTAGATTATATCAGGTTAGGTTAGATTATGTCAGGTTAGGTTAGATTATGTCAGGTTAGGTTAGATTATGTCAGGTTAGGTTAGATTATGTCAGGTTAGGTTAGATTACGTCAGGTTAGGTTAGATTATGTCAGGTTAGGTTAGATTATGTCAGGTTAGGTTAGATTATGTCAGGTTAGGTTAGATTATGTCAGGTTAGGTTAGATCATGTCCGGTTAGGTTAGATTATGTCAGGTTAGGTTAGATTACGTCAGATTAGGTTAGATTATGTCAGGTTAGGTTAGATTATGTCAGGTTAGGCTAGATTATGTCAGGTTAGGTAAGTAGGTGGAGGTGGGTAAAAAAGGTTAGGTTAGGTCAGCAGGCTTTAGTGTAGGAGCTTAAGTAATCCCGTAAAAATTTCATGTTAATTTTTGACACCATACATCGTAATAATATTTATAAACTATGTTAAGGAACTGTGGTGTAATTTTTTCTGAACGGTTTATTATAAGTTTTATGCCATTAAAGAAGTTTTATCAAAGAGCGGCGTAATGAACCACAGACGTATTACCATTAAGTCCTAAGTAACTTAAAACATGACTAATAACCTATGAACATGTAGTATTATATGATTACAATTTAACATAATATATTATGAATGCTGTTATAATATCTTAAGTGTGTTGCAAACATGGCTGCTCATATATGCCATCCTGTCTCTGGCAAAGAAGAGATTGCAGTAAGTAAAATTAATTGCTAAAGACAAATACTGGAAATTAAACATATACTTATTACCATTATCTGAAAAGCTTAGAACCACCGTTTTATATTTATTAAAAGTTTGTAGTGTTATACATCATGTGTAAACAAGTCACAAGTTATTATTTACGACATTGCTTCAGTCCTCGTCATCAGAGTCTTCTGTGTACAACAGATTCCTTCACCTTGTTTAGGCATTTCTCATCATCTGCTTGACAGTTACACATCTCGGTGCATGTCATGCTATTCTTTCTGATTCTTTCTGTATGAACATGACAATGATCCACATTTCCTGACGCCACATCCACATTTAACAAGTTCTGTGATTGCTTCTGGAGCTGGTGGTTGGTCTGATATTACTAGTATGAAACAGTCATTGTCAATCTTCCAGCCATGCTCTAATTGTGAAAGCATTTCACTGTCTGCATCACAAGACCACAGAAGAGCTTGATACTTTCCTCTCAATATATGATACTTTAGAGTTGCTGCAGTCGCTGGTAGTTCTCCAGCTTCTGCCTGCGTTATCTTGAAGAGATGCCATCTAAGTTTTGACAGTTTAGTGAAAGTCATTCGTGGACAGTAGAGCTTAAATACAAATTCCTCTAGACCAATATACATGTCTGCTGGAGGCATTTGGTCTACTCAGCATCTTGAATGCATCTAGGACTTTTGTGTTAGATTTCATCAAAGTGCTCCAACATGCTTTCTTTCCTTTGCCAACAAATTTTCCAATGCAGTCAGATCCTGTGAAGGCATGGAAACCTGTAAGGCTCTGCCCAATGTGTCGTCGCTCACCAGTTCCTGTTATCATACTTGTATTTTCTCCAAGTTGAGGCTGCTTTAATATGCCAAACACATCAGTGTCTGGTGACTTGATATGTACAGTGCTGCCCTTCTGTGATGCATATACTGTATGTCCTGCTTAAGTTCTATAACCTTGTGTTACAACCCTCCAATCTAGTACTACGAACCACGCCATCTATTGTCCTGATCTACCTACCCAGCACCACGAGCAACGCCATCTAGGGACGAGACACGAGTATGACTCGTCTTAGTTACCACTCCGGGGTTTCTCTTCTCCATATCCTGGTTGTTGCGTCACATCCTCAAAGTCTTCTTTGTCAGCTCCAATTCGAGGAGAGAGCACTTGGCTCTGGGAAGTGACCACAGGATCATCTATCCTCTAAACCTACGTGCAGTGACTATCTACCGTCTTCTACAATACTCAGCCTTACTCGTCAGCCATCTCAGCTCCTCACTTAAGTACTTGTATTTTGTATTACCTCCCCCACGTCCACTTGCTTCAAAATGGTTTATGTTGTATTAATATGTATATACTGTTAATGTTTAGGTTAAGTTGGTTAAGGGTAATTTATAAGCTGAATATTTTGTTAAGGATTTATGGTACTCTATTATACACAACGAAAACTCGCATCCTTTGTCTACCCTTTTATAGTCCGATTGTCTTTGTTTTTTTTTTATAGTTGTTACCTGTTGGGATCTGGGTAGACGTATAACTATATTCTAAATCCCCAACTCGTAACAAATGGCGACCGTGACAGGACACGACCTTAAGTACCATATTCCTTCCTCCCTTGTTACTCAGTGTTAATTATTCCTCCCAGTCACTTCTGTTCATAATTGCTTTACGGTGGTTTAAAGTTTCCTTCATATGTGTGTGCATATATTGGTATTATCGTACAGTAAGAGTGACAGCCGTAGGATATTAGGTTCCAAGTGTCATAAGGCTTACCTGTTATTACACGTGGCAGTCGTGTAGTAAGTCTTATCGAGTGTAGGGAAGAATCCGGATCTGTTTAATGCCGTACCCTCACTCCAGAGTAGGCTGTTCCATAGTCACTAGTTTAGGGTGAAGTGATATCTTGGGACGCCCTGCTCTACCAGGACCCCATAATTATAAAGCCTCAATTATTGTTCTTCTCATTATCTCATTCAGGGTCATCAATCATACCATTTATCAGGGTTGTTAATCCGGATCTTTTATATTAATGCCGTGAATACGCCTTCAAGTTTATCAGTTGTTAATCCCGATCTTTATATTAATGCCGTAATACGCCCTTCCTTCAAGTATATCAGGGTTGTTAATCCGGATCTTTATATTAATGCCGTAATACGCCCTACCTCTTTCAAGTCTCTTATCCTTATCTAAGGATCTTCTCAGAAGAACAATAATCATAAGTGTAATTTCCCTAGGTATAACTTGGTTAGTTTTCGGGACTTTCTGGTTATCCACTGCCGTGATATTTTCTAGGGTTATCCACTTATCGTATATTTTGACCATTAGTTAATTTATCCTATTTTTCTTAACAATGGCCACTTCAGGTTTTGATCTCCAGGATTTTATTGAAAATCCTTCCGTAGCTAAATTACGTGTTAATATCCTGAAGAAAGAATGGAAAGAAATAGCCAACTATTATAATATCCCATTTTCACAGCAACTGACTAAGGAAATGTTAAAAAATCATGTGATAGTTTTAAAAGAATCCGCTGTTGACAGATTAACGCCCATGTCCAAGAAACTTCAACCACTATCCACCACCCCTCCTCACTCAGAAGTTGCTTCAGGTCTGGCTAGCCCTCAAGAAAAAACACAAAGAGTAGACGCCTTAGAACTAGAACGAGCTAGGTTCGAGTTCCAAATCAAAATGAAAGAACTAGAGTTGGAACAGGCCAAGTTGGAGCAGCAGGCCAAGTTGGAGCCTGAAGAAAGGTCGGAACAGGCCAAGTTGCAGCATGAAGAAAAGTTGGAACAGGCCAAGTTGGAACAGGCCAAGTTGGAGCAAAAGTTGGAGCATGAGGGAAGGTCGGAACAGGCCAAGTTGGAGCATGAGGAAATGATGGAATGGGCCAAGTTGGAGCAGGAGGTTAGACTGAAAGAACTACAGGTAAGAGAGATAGAAGTCACCTTAACATCGGAGTTTAGATCAAAAGAAGTGGCATTAAGAGAGAAACTAGCTGCTTTTAACCCTGCTACTGCTTCTTCCCTTGTTCCCGGGTGTGATGAATCCGATATGGACGGGTCATTTAGGACTTTTGAGAAAATAGCCGGGAAGAATGAGTGGCCAAAGGACCAGTGGGTGTCAGTGTTAGTTAGTTCCTAAATTATATGGTAAGGCTCGTAGAGTTTATAACTGTTTGTGACCATCGATGACTATGATAACGTAAAAAAGAATATCCTCACCTCTTATGCTATCACGCCAGATGGATACCGGCAGAAGTTTCTGTAAACTAACTAAACCATTTTTCCCACACCTTGTTGAGCTTGCTCAAGAAAAAGCTTCGGTTTTTAAGAAGTGGTTAGAGGCCAAGACTCACATTTGGTGATTTGTTAAATTTGGTAGTCCTGGAGGAGGAAGAGCAAGATACCATTTCACATCTTTGAAGCATGGAGGAGCGTGGAGAGGTTAATTTAGGGCGTGCTGCTGAGCTGGCTGATGCGTACGCTGTGTTGGTGGAGTCACTGGGCAGTAGAGAACGTGGTACTTCCCGACATGTTAGGTCCTCCTCTGATGATAACCTTGGGAACGTGAGTGGTAGGTCGAAAGGTCCCACACCTACTTCCCCCGATGCAACCAAGCTTACTTGTTCTTACTGTAAAAACCCAGGCCATACGATCCAGACTTGTAAACACCCAAAGTGTCGAATTGCTAAAAGTAGTTCCCTGGATCCCAAATCCAAACCAATAGCAAATACCAATGTGGAAAGGCCCCATCAGGATCTCTTCTCTTCATTCACCTATGAGGGAAAAATTTCAATCATAGAGGGGTCTCGTTCTTTCCCTATTCGTATACTACGTGATACGGGCGCATCACAATCTATCCTCCTGTTTAACGTCATTCCTGATATATCAACCGCATTTACTAATGAGAGTGTTCTAATTTCGGATCTCTCATCCCATTCTTCCTATCCTTTAGCTAAAGTACACCTCCAATGTCCCTTGATTACTGGGGAAGTGCAAATAGCCATAAGGAAAGACCCAATGCCTGTGTGCGGCATTCATTTATTATTGGGTAATGACTTGGTAGGAGATCTAGTGGTTCCTAACATAAAGACAGTCGACTCTCCCTTACCTGTCAACTCCACCACTGACCTTGAAGAAACTATTCCTCACCTTTTCCCATCTTGTGCTGTCACCCGGTCACAGAGTGTGCGAAATGGGCCCTCTTCATCTAAAACCACCTCTAATATCTTCCTACCCACAGAAGATCTGTACAATAAGACCATTAGTAAGGATGAGCTCGTTAAAGCCCAACAATCTGATCCATCTTTGAATAAACTTCACCATGCAGCAGTTGAGGGTAAAGATTTTAACACCCTTCCGTGTTTTTATTATCATGAAGGGGTTTTGATGAGGGCCTATAGGCCCCCTGAGCTTGCCCAGCTAGACACGTGGTCTGAAATACATCAAGTGGTAATTCCCACCTCAGTCAGACCAGCATTAATTGCCCTTGCCCATGATGGTATTTCAGGACATTTGGGAATCCTGAAAACATATAAAAGCTCCTCCAACACTATTATTGGCCTGGACTTAGGAAGGATGTGTCAAAATACCTATAATCTTGTCATATTTGTCAAATGGTAGGAAAACCAAATGAAAGTATACCAGCAGCTCCCATTAAGCCCATCCCAGTATTTTTTACACCATTTGAAAAGATTGTTGTGGATTGTGTGGGCCCATTACCAAAGACTAAGAAGGGAAATAAATTCCTGCTCACAGTTATGGATACCAGTACACGTTATCCTGAGGCTTTTCCCCTTTAAAGCATCACTTCAAAAGATGTAATCAAACCTCTTTTGCACCTTTTCACTTCAGTGGGCATTCCTAAAGAGATCCAATCCGATCAGGGCACCAATTTTACGAGCAATCTTTTCAAACAGGTGATGAAAGACCTCAGTGTGGACCATTGTACATCTTCGGCTTACCACCCACAATCCCAAGGTTGCTTGGAACGGTTCCATCAAACTTTCAAATCAATGCTCAAAAAATACTGTATAGAACACCAAAAGGAATGGGATGAAAGCATAGACTTGTTACTCTTTGCCATCAGGGAATGTCCCCAGGAGTCATTGGGTTTCTCCCCGTTCGAGTTACTATATGGGAGACAAATTAGGGGACCCTTAAAATAGTAAAGGAGCAGTGGTTTGACACTCTATCTATTAAGCCCGCAACAGTTTCCCAATACATTGACACTTTACGGGACAAATTAACTGAAGTCCGAACCATTGCTCAGTCAAACTTAAAAAAAGTCCAAGAAAAATTGGTGAAGTCCCAACCTAAATTAGTTGAAAGATCATTTTCTCCAGGTGACAAAGTGTTACTCTTTCTACCCATTCCAGGCTCTCCCCTTAAAAGCAAGTTTACTGGTCCCTATATAGTTGCTAATAAACTATCTCCCCTCAACTATATAGTCCATACTCCTGATCACAGAAAAGATTCACAACTTGATCACATTAATCTCATGAAACTTTACCATTCCAGGCAGTCAGAGGAAGACATCCCAGAGGCTATAAGCTTACCTGTATTGTATACGGTTTTGTCAGGGCTGGAGCCGGAGACAGATGACATGGATCTATTGGAGAATTTAGACTTCCCTCTACCTAAAGAAAACCCTGCTAACAGTCACATACTCAACAACTTGGATGAGTATTTTTCTGTTTTGAATCCATCTCAAGCAAAAGATCTCACTAAGTTATTATCAACATTTCCTAAAGTCACGTTAGACCTCCCAGGGTTTTGCAATATACTTAAACATGATATTAAGCTAATCTCAGATGATGTACAACCCATTAGGCAATCAGCATATCGACTAAATCCACAAAAAAGAGATTATGAAAAAGGAGGTAGATTTTTTGTTAAAACATACTTAGCTGAGCCTAGTACCTCCCCCTGGGCTTCACCTTGCCTTCTCATTCCAAAACCCGATGGCACTTTTCGTTTCTGTACCGATTATCGTAAAGTGAACCAGGTCACTGTCTCAGACTCCTACCCTTTACCTTTAATTGAAGATATAATAGACAGCATAGGCTGTGCCAAATTTATCAGTACCGTGGACCTGTTGAAAGGATATTATCAAGTGGGACTCACGGATAGGGCAAAAATAATCTCGGCATTTATAACTCCATTTGGTCTTTTTCAATATTTGGTTATGGCGTTTGGCTTTTCTAATGCTCCGGCCACATTCCAGAGGGCCATCAACTACCTTATTCAGGACCTAGGTGGGACATTCGCCTACCTGGATGACCTGGTGGTGGTGTCGGACAGCTGGGACGAACATCTGTGCGTTTGAGGATACTGTTTGCACGGACTGCAAGAGACTGGATTCACCATAAACCTGCTAATTCCGCTTTGGCCGGGCCTCTCAGTGACTTACCTGGGACATATCGTTGGGCATGGTATGGTGAGACTCCAAGGACGCAAACGTTAGAGCCATCTTGTCCTTCCCCACCCAAGACGAGGGTGCCGAAACTCATGCGCTTCCTGGGGATGTGCGGCTACTACCGTCGGTTCTGTGCGTCTTCTCCAGCGTGGTCGACCCCCGCTGGTCTTACCAGTTCTGCAGTCCTCACATCTGGAACCAGAGGTGCGACCAGTCTTTCCACTGCTCAAAGCCTTCCTTGCTCTGGGAAGCCTGTAGTCCACCCACCTGACTACACCTTGCCCTTCCATCTGCAAATCGACGCTAGCGGTGTCGGAGTGGGGGCTGTGCTCCTACAACCTGACCCAACCACTGATGTCCTTCACCCTGTGGCATACTACTCTGCCAAGTTGAAAAAACATCAGACCAACTACTCGACCATAGAGAAGGAGGCCCTGGCTCTGGTGTTGGCAATAAAGAAGTTTGAATGTTACCTCCAATCTCGCCCACAAACAACCCTAGTCTTCACCCACCATAACCCACTCACACGTTCATCCAAACCAACAAGACCTCCAACCAGCGAATCCTCTGCTGCCCTCTCACCCAAGTCTCTATAATTCTACAAACCGGCACATAAAGGGGGTCGACAACCATTGCAGACTCCTTATCCTGAGCTCCAGTGGAATGCAGCAGCTACTTCCAGACGCACCAGTTGATCACTCCTCTTCATGACCGCTGGGCCACAGAGGTCTTTGGAGGGGTGTGTTACGAACCCTCCACCCAGCACTCACAAACCACGCCATCTATTGTCTTGATCTTACCTACCCAGCACCACGAGCACGCTATCTAGGACGAGACACGAGGCATTCTGTCTTAGTTACCAATTCGGGGCTTTCTTCTCCATATCCTGGTTGTTGCGTCACCTCAAAGTCTTTGTCAGTCTAATTCGAGTGGAGAGGACTTGCCCTGGGAAGTGACCACAGATCATCTATCCTCTAAACCTACGGACAGACTACCTACCGTCTTCATAACATCAGCCTTACTCGTCAGCCATCTCAGCTCCTCACTTAAGTATTTATATCTTGTATTGCCTCCCCCACGTCCACTTGCTTCAAGATTGTTTTATGTTTTATTAATATGTATATACTGTTAATGTATAGGTTAAGTTTGGTTAAGGGTAATTTATAAGCTGAATATTTTGTTTAGGGATTTATGGTACTTTATTATACACAACGATAACTCGCATCCTTTGTCTACCCTTTTATAGTCCGATTGTCTTTGTTTTTTTTTTTTTGTTACCTGTTGGGATCTGGGTAGACGTTTAACTATATTATAAATCCCCAACTCGTAATAATATATATATATATATATATATATATATATATATATATATATATATATATATATATATATATATATATATATATATATATATATATATATATATATATATATATATACACACAGTTGAGGAGGGTGAGATCAAGTCTGAATGGTCAGGTCACTAGGTAGTGACCCTACTAATTCCTCTAAAAGCACTGCAGCAGTTGGTAGTCAGGTCAGAGGATAAGATGACCCAACCTTCTCGCCTGGTTACAAATCTTCTTAATTACGAAATTATCAAGTTTGTACATACCATTACTCAAATTCATGTTGACGGATTCGGTATGTTTAATGAGACTGGATTCTATAATGTTCCTACCGTCAATTGAATTACAAGTTAATATTGAGGAGGCATTATCCCAGTCAATGCAATGCTTATTATCCCTCAAATGAACAAACAGAGCATTGGATTCCTGGCCTGTCCTAACACTATATTTATGTTGTTTAAGCTCTTTTTCCTTTGGTTATCAGCACACACACACACACACACACACACACACACACACACATACATATATATATATATATATATATATATATATATATATATATATATATATATATATATATATATATATATATATATATATATATATATATATATATATATATATGAAGAAAGCATCGAAAAGCTTAGGCTTACATTCATTAGAGAGGCGTAGAGTTAGGGAGATATGATAGAGGTGTACAAGTGGGGTAAAGGGGATAACAAGGTAAATGGAAGATGTTCTGAAGCTCAGTAATAACGAAATAACTAGAACAAATGGCTTTAAATTAGATAAATCTGATTCAGAAAGGATATAGGCAAGCACTGGTTTGCACAAAGAGTTGTGGATATGTGAACAGGCTACTGAGTGCTATAGTAGGATCGGGGACTAGGAGCCAAGACGAAGGGATAGGCCATGGAAGTGCTGGGATGGTGTGAAGCGGGATCTGCCCTGTATGGGCCAGCTCGGCCTCCCTGCAGTATCCCCACTTTCTTATGTTCTATAGCCTATATATATATATATATATATATATATATATATATATATATATATATATATATATATATATATATATATATATATATATATATGTCTTGAATAAAGACGAAAGCTAAGGTGATTGTTATGCCACCACTCCTCTTTTATCAAGATTCTGCCACTAGTCAAAATAAGAGGCGGGGCTTGATCGTGATAGCATTGAGAAACACCCCTGCCACTAGTGGTCACATCTATAAGCAGGGTAAACCTCATAACAATTCGTATTTCCTCCCCAGGTTCTGAATAGTAAGCCTCATTAAATCCAACTAAATGGGTTTCATAGTGAGGAGAAATCATACACTCCATAAATGAGCATAAGACATAAAAGAACGTATATACTAGGTACATGCACTTGATCAGTACAAAAAGTATACACCACTTATCTCAACAATAATATCCTGAGTCCAGACCAAGTGAGCTACAACCTCACACCAGCCAGGCACATCTGCTTCTGCCACGGTAGTGGGGCAGCTAAATGCAATTTTTCGAAAGAATCATGCAAATGGTGATACAAGCACCAAATTTGGCATGGTAATTCTCTAATGGTTACTAGTCAAGTCTGCCTGATTGGCCATTTAAAAATTCTGGATGGCTGCCATTTTTAAGATGGCCGCCATAATGACCTTCAAAATTTTATTTATCTTATAGAAATTGATGTAGTTGGTCAATCTGAGTGTTCTTGGTGTCGATATGTATGTTTTCAAGAATGCTCAGATGATTTTTTTTTATAATTCTAAGTCCATTGTAACATTTTTATTCACATAAAATAACACTTTTAGTAAAAAATATAACAAAAAAGAACTTAGTAAAAAAAAGGTACTCACTATTAGCACTGGTTCCTGTGACTTCTCCTGACAGTACATTTTTGTGCATTTACGGCTGTTCACATATGCAGCTGCGAAGTGCTGTGCAGGAAAGTCCAGAGCAAAAGCATTTGCATCTCTGGTTGCAGTCTTTCTTACAAGATTATTTGGTCAGCTCCTGACAGCATGTCGCAATCTGGGGAAGAGTCGTTCAACGTATCTGCCATGCCTTACCTTTCTGCGTCCATCCCCAGTTGACAGGACTGCTGGTTTCTAGATTGGAGATTGTTGCCTTACCCCAGATGATACCAGCCTGGTAGGCAGCCCACTTTGCTTGTTCCTTGAGGGCTGCCTGGGTTGGTGGAATGGAGTCATATGGTCTCTGCTTGCGGAAAAAGAGATTTAGTCTTGCCTCATCTACACCAGTGGCTGCACTAGATCTGTCGTGCATGAAGACAACAAATCTTTCCAGCTTCTGCAGATCAACATCAGCAACTGTTGTTGGACATTGGCTGAGTTTGGTAAATGTTTCTGAAATTTCATCACAGACATTCCATGTCTGCCATGCAGATTTCTTTCCTTTCCCACGGAAGCCAGACACAACGTCACATCCAGTGAAAGCATGAAAGTATAGGATCCCACTAGCTTTCTTAGGCCCTATCGCAGAAACTAATTCATGAACTGAAGACCATCGATGACTGGCTCCTTGGCCAAAGGCAATCCATATGTTATCAAGACCAAGCACCTGTAGTGATGACAGTGCAGATACTGCAATGACGACCGCGTCAGTGTCATTGGATTTGATGATGAGGGACTTGCTACCATGCATTGCTGCATCCCGACGTAGA
>NW_024733155.1:0-22395 GCF_018991925.1 Homarus americanus | reverse complement strand
TAGTAGTAAGGGACCTCACAGCAAATTGTTGAAGGAAATCTGCCGGGATGACATGGCAGAACCGACCCTCCTTCCATTGGACGGTGAGATCTTCCAACATAGGACTTCAAACACATCCAACGAATCCCGTGTTGACGTCAATGCTCGAGGATTCTGGGTCAGTGCTCGAGGATTCTGGACGCTGGGACAATGAGCCTTCTTCGACATCAGGATTTTTGATCCCATGGCCGCATGTCACCGTAACTTAGCTGTAGATGCTGCACACAGGAGGAACGAGAACGACAAGATAAGGGCATACGGGGAGAGAATTCAGAACATTGATCAAGGCAGCTTCATTCCTCTTGTGTTCGCAACCTCTGGTGGGATGGGACCAAGTGCAAGATGTTTCTACGCCAGACTCGCGGAGCTGCTATCCGAACAGAAGCAGCAGCCCAGAAGTTATGTTACAGCTTGGATGAGATGTCGATTGTCCTTCTCTCTCCTTCTGTCGGCTTTGCTCTGCCTCAGGGGAACGAGAGCTTCGGCCCCAAAGCCGACAACAGCTGCATATATTGACTATGAGGCTACAGTCACTGAATGCCGCATAGATCTGCACAAACAACTAATTCAACACAGCTAGGATAGCTACTTATGTATTAGGATATTTAATATTAAGGTAATAAAATGGCGGCGAAGGTGTGACTATTGGGGGAGGCTGGAGGCAATATTAAAAAAAAAGTAGTTGTAGTAGTAGTAGTATGATGTTGTTTTTGTCATATAAGTTTTCCCAGGAAAGTCTTACTTGCACTTGTTTATATTTTAATGTGAAAGTAAAGAAACACACTCCTTTTCATTGGAAAGCGAATCAACCAATCAGATGCGGTCCTTCCCTCAGTGCATAATAAGCATCTACTAGTAAAACATCAACAGGCGACCAGACTTGTCACTCCTCCCTCACCCCCTCACTCCCTCACATTGTTTGCTCGTTATCTACAGAGTTAGACCTCCATATAGTGAACGATAGAGACGAAAAATATCCGTTATATCCAGGATCGGTTAGATGTGAAACGCTCTCATCTAACGGATTATTTGGAGAGAGAAGTACGTTATATGGAGGTTTTACTGTAAGTCACTTCCGGTCATGCTATTTACGGGTTTGCGTAATTTACTTATTTGTTGTTTCACTGTTGAAGTTAGGGTAGTGTGACGTAGGGTTAGGTTAATGTTAGTGCTAGGTTAGGGTAGGTTAGTGCTAAGTTTAGCTCAGTGCTAGGTTAGGTTAGTGCTAGGTTAGGTTAGTGCTAAGTTAGGTTAGTGCTAGGTTAGGTTAGTGCTAAGTTAGGTGAGTGCTAAGTTAGGTTAGTGCTAAGTTAGGTTAGTGCTAGGTTAGGTTAGTGCTAAGTTAGGTGAGTGCTAAGTTAGGTTAGTGCTAGGTTAGGTTAGTGCTAAGTTAGGTGAGTGCTAAGTTAGGTTAGTGTTAGGTTAGGTTAGTGCTAAGTTAGGTTAGTGCTAAGTTAGGTTAGTGCTAAGTTAGGTTAGTGCTAAGTTAGGTGAGTGCTAAGTTAGGTTAGTGCTAGGTTAGGTTAGTGCTAAGTTAGGTGAGTGCTAAGTTAGGTTAGTGTTAGGTTAGGTTAGTGCTAAGTTAGGTTAGTGTTAGGTTAGGTTAGTGCTAAGTTAGGTTAGTGCTAAGTTAGGTTAATGCTAAGTTAGGTTAGTGCTAGGTTAGGTTAGTGCTAAGTTAGGTTAGTGCTAGGTTAGGTTAGTGCTAAGTTAGGTGAGTGCTAAGTTAGGTTAGTGTTAGGTTAGGTTAGTGCTAGGTTGAGTTGGTGCTAAGTTGGGTTGGTGCTAAGTTGGGTTAGTGTTATGTTAGGTTAGTGCTGGGTTGGGGTTGAGTGCTAGAATTGGGTTGAGTGCTAGTTAGGTTAGTGTTGGGGCTGGGTTAGTGCTAAGTTGGGTGTGCTAGGTGGGTTAGTGCTAAGTTAGGTTAGTCTTTAGGATGAGTTGGGACTGCTAAGTTGGGTTGAGGTGCTGGGAGTTGGGGTGGAGTGCTAGAGATTGGGTTGGTGCTAGAGGATTGGGTTAGTGCTAGGTTGGGTTGGTGCTAAGTTGGGTTGAGTGCTAAGTTGGGTTGGAGTGCTAGGATTGGTTAGTGTTGGGTTTTTGTGAAGTGTTGGGTTTGGTTGGTGCTAAGTTGGGTTGGTGCTAAGTTGGAGTTAGTGTAAGTTGGGTTGGAGTGCTGGGTTGGGTGGGGTGCTAAGTTGGGTTGGTGCTAGAAGTTGGGATGTGCTAAGTTGGGTTGGTGCTAAGTTGGGTTAGTGCTAGAGTTGGGTTAGTGCTAAGTTGGAATTGTGCTAAGTTAGGTTAGTGCTAAGTTGGTTTAGTGTTAGGTTTTGTAAGTGTTAGGTTTGGTTGGTGCTTGGTTTGGTTGGTGCTAAGTTGGGTTGGTGCTAAGTTGGGTTGGTGCTAAGAGTTGGGTTAGTGCTAGGATTGGGTTGGTGCTAGGTTGGAGTGAGTGCTAAGTTGGGTGAGGTGCTAGGATTGGGTTGAGTGCTAAGTTGGGTTGGTGCTAAGTTGGAGTTGGTGCTAAGTTGGGTTGGTGCTAGAAGTTGGGTGAGGTGCTAGAGTTGGGTTGGTGCTAAGTTGAGTTAGTGCTAAGTTAGGTGAGTGCTAAGTTAGGTGAGTGCTAAGTTAGGTTAGTGCTAAGTTAGGTTAGTGCTAAGTTAGGTTAGTGCTAAGTTAGGTTAGTGCTAAGTTAGGTTAGTGCTAAGTTAGCTTAGTGCTAAGTTAGGTTAGTGCTAAGTTAGGTTAGTGTTAGGTTTGGTTAGTGCTAAGTTAGGTTAGTGCTAAGTTAGGTTAGTGCTAAGTTAGGTTAGTGTTAGGTTTGGTTAGTGCTAAGTTAGGTTAGTGCTAGGTTAGGTTAGTGCAAAGTTAGTTTAGTGTAAGGTTTGGTAAGTGTTAGGTTTGGTTAGTGCTAAGTTAGCTTAGCACTAAGTTAGTTTGGTGCTAAGGTAGCTTAGTGCTAAGTTAGCCTAGTGCTAAGTTAGCTTAGTGCTAGGTTAGGTTAGTGGTAAGTTAGGTTAATAGTAAGGTTAGATTAGGTTGGTGCTAAGTTAGGTTAGTGTAAAGTTAAGTTAAAAGTTAGGTTGGTGCTAAGTTAGGTTAGTATTGTATCTGTCACGAAGTGTTCTTGGTAATGTTAAAAGTTATGCTGTGTTAAATTGGTGTGTTAAAAGTTATCTTGTGTTAAATCGGTTTAATGAATGTTATCCTATGTTAAATTGGTGTGTTAAAGTGTTGAGAGCTATTATAAATGATAAATGCTACATTGTGTTAAAATGGCGTGTTAAGCTACGCCGTGTGAAGTGTTTCCCAGTTACATCGAAGAGTGATGACCCGCGGTGCAATGGTCCCTTGTAACCTCAACCGTATCTTAGGCGGCACCTCATGCATTACCCTAGGAATTAAAAGTCAATAGATTAATCGTATGCATAAACAGCGTGGTACAAGAGCAATGGCCTTTGAACGGTATGGTGTACAGACAATGTGCCTTGACGGTGTAGGTAAACAAACAATGTGCCCTAGACAGTGTGGGTATCACAAACAATGTGCCTGGGCAATTGTTGGGTATGCAAACCAATGTGCTGGACGGTGTGGTATGCAAACAATGTGCCTGAACGGTGTAGGTGTCTGAGCAATGTGCCTGGACATTGTGTGGTGTACAGACAATGTGCACCATGACAGTGTGGGTAACACGACAATGTGCCCTAGACAGTGTGGGTATGCAAACAAAATGTGCCTAGACAGTGTGGGTATACAAACAATGGCCCCTGGACAGTGTTGGGTATACGACAACCTTTACTGGACAGTTTGGGTATGCAAACAATGTGCCTGAACGTGGGGTATACAAACAATGTCCCTGGACTGGTGTGGTATGCACTGAATTGCCTGGACAGTGTGGTATGCAAGCAATGTGCCTGAACAGTGCGGAGTGTATGACAATGTGCCCTGGAGCAGTGTGTGTATGCAAACAATGTGACCTAGACAGTGTGGGTATACAAACAATGTGCCTAGACAGTGTGGTATGCAAACAATGCCTGGAGACAGTGTGAGTATGCACACAATGTGCCTGGACAGTGTGGTATACAAACAATGTGAGAGACAGTGCAGTACACGACATTGTGCTGAGCGTGTAGTTGTCTGACAATGCTAGCATTGTGGGTATGTAAAGGCATGTACTGAACAGTGTGGTATGCAAACAATGTGCCCTTGGCAGTGTGGGGTATGCAAACAATGTGCCTGGACAGTGTGGTATGCACACCAACCCGCAGACAGAGTGTGGGTATACAAACAATGTACCTAAACATTGTGGGTATGCAAGCAGTATTCCTGAACGGTGTGGGTATACGGCAGTGTACCTGGGCAGTGTGTGCTGACAATGTGCCTGAACAGTGTGGTATACAGAACAATGTACCTGAACAGTGCAGGTATACAAGCAATGTGCCTGAACAGTGCAGGTATACAAGCAATGTGCCTGAACAGTGTGTGTATACAAACAATGTGCCTAGACAGTTAATGGGTATACAAACAATGTACCTAGTGGTGTGCAGTGTACAGCAATGTACACACAGCAGTGTGCCTGACAATGGCCTAGACAGTGCAGGTATACCAATGTGCCTGAACAGTGTGGGTATACAAACAATATGCCTAGACAGTGTGGTATACAAACAAGTACTCCCTGGACAGTGTTGTGTATGCAAACAATGTGCCTGAACAGTGTGAGTATACAAACAATGTGCCTGGACAGTGTAGGTATACAAACAATGTGCCTGAACAGTGTGGTATACAAACAATGTGCCTGGACAGTGCAGGTATGCAAACAATGTGCCTGAGCAGTGTAGGTATGCAAACAATGTGCCTGAACAGTGTGGGTATACACAGGCAATAGTCCTAGACAGTGTGGTATACAAACAATGTACCTGAACAGTAGTATGCAAACAGTGTGCCTAGACGGTGTAGGTTATAGGCAAACAACAGACGGTCATTGGGTGTGCAGACAGTGTGCACAGACAGTCAGACAGCAGACAGCCTGGACAGTTAATGATTACCAGACAGAGTGTGCACAGACGGTTGCAGATTGTGCAGACAGTGTGCCTGGACGGTTGTTGAGTTGTGCAGACAGTGGCACCTGGACGGTGTTGGTTGTGCAGACAGTGTGCCTGGACGGTTGGGGTTGTGGGCAGTGTGCCTGGACAGGTGTGGTGTGCAGACAGTGTGCCTGGACGGTGTGGTGTGCAGACAGTGTGCCTGGACAGTTGTGGTGTGCAGACCAGTGTGCTGGACGGGTTGACAGATTTGTGCAGGCAGTGTGCCTGGACGGTGCAGGTGTGCAGGCCAGTGTGCCTGGACGGTGTGGGTGTGCAGACAGTGTGCCTGGACGGTGTGTTGCAGACAGTGTGCTTGGACGGTGTGGGTATGCAAACAGTGTGCCTGAACCGTTGTGGGTTGCAAACAGTGCCTGGACGAGTGGGTGTACAGACAGTGTTGCTGCAGACGGTTGCGGGTAGTGCAGACAGTTGTGCCTGGACGGTGTGTGTGTGCAAGACAGTGTTCACGGACAGTGTGGTGTGCAGACAGTGTGCCACTGGACAGTTGTGGTGTGCAGAGTGTTTGGACGATGTGGGTGTACAGCAGACAGTTGTGGGTGTGCAGTGTGCCTGGACAGTGCTGGTGTACAGACAGTGACGCCAGACAGGTTGGTGTCAGACAGTGGCCCAGGACGACAGTGTATGGTATGCAGAGCCAGTGTATAGACAGTGCAGATGCAGACAATGTGCCTGAACGGTGTGGTATACAGACAATGTGCCTGGACAGTGCGAGTATACAGACAGTGTACCTGGACGGTGTGAGTGTGCAAACAATGTGCCCTAGACAGTGCAGGTATACAGACAGTGTGCACAGACGGTGTGGGTGTATGCAGAGCAATGTACCTGGACAGGTGAATTGTGCTAGACAGTGTGCCTGGACAGTTGCAGACAGTGTGACAGGTACACAGACGGTGCAGATGTCACAGACAGTGTGCCTGGACAGGTGTTGGTGTGCAGACAGTGTGCCTGGACGATTGTGGTGTGGGCAGTGTGCCTGGACAGTTGCGGGTGTGCAGACGGTGTTGGACGGTTGCAGGTAGTGGCAGTGTGCCTGGACGGTGCAGGTGTGCAGGCAGACAGTGTGCCTGGACGGTGTGGTGTGCAGACAGTGTGCCTGGACGGTGTGGTGTGCAGACAGTGTGCCTGGACAGGTGTGGGTGTGCAGACAGTGTGCCTGGACCGTTGTGGGTGTGCAGACAGTGTGCCTGGACAGTGTGGTGTGCAGATGGTGTGCCTGGACAGTGCAGGTGTGCAAGACAGTGTTGCCTGGACAGTGCAGGTGGTGCAGGCAGAGTGTGCCTGGACGGTGCAGGTTGTCAGTGTGTGCCTGGACGGTGCAGATTGTGCAGACAGTGTGCCTGGACGGTGCAGGTGATGCAGTCGTGCAGACGGTGCAGTTGTGGACAGTGGCTGGACAGTTCAGATTGTGCAGACAGTGTGCCTGGACGGTGTGCAGACAGTGTGCCTGGACGGTGCAGTTGTGCAGACAGTGTTGGCCTGGACGGTTGCAGGTGTGCAGACAGTGTTGCCTGGACGGTGCGGATGTGCAGACAGTGTGCCTGGACGGTGCGAGTTGTGCAGACCAGTGTGCCTGGACGGTGCAGTTGTGCAGACAGTGTGCCTGGACGGTTGCAGTTGTGCAGGACAGTGTGCCTGGACAGGTGCAGTTGTGCAGACAGTGTGCCTGGACGGTGCAGATGTGCAGACAGTGTGCCTGAGACGGTGCAGTTGTGCAGACAGTGTGCCTGGACGGTGCGGTGTGCAGACAGTGTGCCTGGACGGTTGCGGTTGTGCAGCAGTGTGCCTGGACGGTGCTGGTATACAGACAGTATGCCTAGACAGTACAGGTATACAAACAATGTGCCTAGACAGTACAGGTATGCAGACAATGTGCCTAGACAGTACAGGTATACAAACAATGCCTGGACAGGTACAGTTATGCAAACAATGTGCCTAGACAGTACAGGTATACAAACAATGTACTAGACAGTACAGGTATACAAACAATGTGCCTAGACAGTACAGGTATGCAAACAATGTGCCTAGACAGTACAAGGTATGCAAACAATGTGCCTGAACAGTACAGGTATGCAGACAATGTGCCTGAACAGTGTGGTATACAAACAATGTGCCTAGACAGTGCAGGTATGCAAACAATGTGCCTGGACAGTACAGTGCTAGACAATGTACACTGGAACTAGGCTGGTGCTGAACAAGTGTGCCTAGACAGTGGGTGTGCAGACAATGTGCCTGGAACAGTGCAGGTATGCAGACAATGTGGCCAGACGGTTATTGGTGTACGAGACGGTGACAGACAGGTGCAGTTGTGCAGACAGTGTGCTCGACGGTGCAGTTGTGCGGACAGTGGCCTGGACGGTGCGAGTTGTGAGACGGTGTGTGCAGACTGATTGAGATTTGTGCGGACGGTGGACGGTGCTGGGTTATTCTGGGGCAGTGTTTGGCACCGGACGGTGCAGTTGTGCAGGACAGTGTGCCTGGACGGTGCAGGTTGGTGCAGACGGTGGTAACTCTGGACGGTGCAGTTGTGCAGACCGGTGTGCTTGGACGGTGCAGTTGTGCAGACAGTGTGGCTGGACGGTGCGGGTGCAGACCAGTGTGCCTGGACGGTTGCAGTTGTGCAGGACAGTGTGCCTGGACGGTGCGGTGTGCAGACGGTGTTGCTGGACGGTTGCAGGTTTGTGCAGGCCAGTGTGCCTGGACGGTGCAGTTGTGCAGACAGTGTGCCTGGACGGTGCAGATTGTGCAGACAGTGTTGGCACGGACATTGCAGACAGGTGTGCATGACGGTGCAGTTGTGTGCAGACAGTGTTGGCCTGGACGGTGCAGTTGTGCAGACAGTGGTGTCTGGACGGTGCAGTTGTGCAGACAGTGTGCCTGGACGGTTGCAGTTGTGCAGACAGTGTTGGCCTGGACGGTTGCAGGCCAGTGCTGGACGTTGCAGATTGTGCAGACGGTGTGCCTGGACGGTGCGGTGTGCAGGCAAGTGTGCCTCAGGGACGGTGTGTGGAGCAGTGTGCTGGACGGTGCAGTTGTGCAGACAGTGTGCCTGGACGGTGCAGGTGTGAGACAGTGTTAACTGGACGGTGCAGATTGTGCAGACAGTGCAGACTGTGGTGTGTGCAGACAGTGTCACGGACGGTGCAGTTGTGCAGACAGTGTGCCTGGACGGTGTGGTTGTGCAGACGGTGGACGGTTGCTTGGTTGTGCAGACAGTGGTGGCATGGACGGTTGCAGTGTGCAGACGGTGTGCCTGGACGGTGCAGTTGTGCAGACAGTGTGCCTGGACGGTTGCAGTTGTGCAGACAGTGTTGCTGGACGGTGTAGTTGTGCAGACGATGTTGTGGACGGTGCAGGTTGTGCAGACAGTGTTGCTGGACTGATTGCTGGTGTGCAGACAGTGTGCTGGACGGTGCGGTGTGCAGGCAGTGTGCCTGGACGGTGCAGGTGTGCAGACAGTGTGCCTGGACGGTGCAGATTGTGCAGACAGTGTTGGCCTGGACGGTGCAGTTGTGCAGACAGTGTTGCCAGACGGTGGGTTGTGCGGACAGTGTGCCTGGACGGTTGCGGGATGTAGACAGTGTGCACGGACGTTGCGGTGTGCAGACAGTGTGCTGGACGGTGCAGTGGTGTGCCTGGACGGTGCAGTTGTGCAGACAGTGTGTGCCTGGATTGTGCAGACAGTGTGCTTGGACGGTGCGGATTTGTGCAGACAGTGTGCCTGGACGGTGCGGTTGTGCAGGCAGGGACGGTGCAGGTGTGGATTGTGCAGACAGTGTGTGCCTGGACGGTGCAGGTGTGGAGCAGTGTGCCTGGACGGTGCAGATGTGCATAGTGTGCCTGGACAGTGTGGGTATACAAACAATGTACCTTGAACAGTACAGGTATACAAAAATGTGCCTAGACAGTACGAGTTACACAAACAATGTACCTAGACAGTGCAGGTATGCAAACAATGTGCCTTGACAGTGTACAGGTATACAAACAATGTACCTGGACAGTGTAGGTATAAACAATGTACCTGGACAGTACAAGACTATACAAACAATATTCCTAGACAGTACAGGTATACAAACAATGTACCTGAGCAGTACAGGTATACAAACAACGGTAAAGCAGTACACAGAAATTATGGCTCCCATATGCCTCTGTTATCAGTATTTACAGTGTAATTCTACGACCCATGGCACAATACGACACCGTTCTGAAGACGGAAAGACAATATCGGTTTAACGACAGAGACAATTTTCAGTTAAGCGAGAGAGACAATTGAAGAGACAGAAGCAATATTGTAATGATGGCACAGTGGTGAAATTAACTTTGAGTGATGAGATTGAGGAGAGACGAGACCGAGGAGGGTAGGGAGATGAGGGAGGGAGAGATGAGGAGAATTGGGAGAGATGGGGAGGTGAGAGAGAGAGGAGAGATTGGGGAGAGATGAGGGAGGGTAGAGGGAGATGAGGGGAGGGAGTGGAGAGATGAGGAGAGGAGTGAGGAGAGATGAGGGGGAGGTTGAGAGAGATGGGGAGGGTGAGAGAAGATGAGGAGAGGGGTGGGGGGAGATGAGGAGGGAGAGGGATGAGGGGGAGGGTGAGAGAGAGGAGGAAGAGGGGAGTGGAGAGATGAGGAGAGGATGGGGAGAGATGTGAGGGAGGAGGATGGGGAGGGTGGGAGAGATGAGGAGTGGGAGGATGGGGAGGAGGGGAGGATGAGGGGGTGGGAGATGGGGAGGGTGGGGAGGATGGGGGAGGTGGGGATGGGAGGTGGGGAGATGGGGAGGATGGGGAGATGGGGAGGTGGGAGGATGGGAGGTGGGGAGGATGGGGGGAGGAGGGATGGGGAGGATGGGGAGGGTGAGGGGAGAAAGATGGGGAGGAGATTGGGGGGAGGATGGGGGAGGGTGAGGAGGATGGGGGGGGTGAGATGGGGAGGGTGAGGAGATGAAGAGGGTGGGAGATGAGGAGGGTGGGAGAAAGGAGAGGGTGGGGAGGGGATGAGAGGGTGGGGAGATGGGGAGAGGTGGGGAGATGGGGAGATTGGGAAAGATGAAGGAGTGGGAGAGATGAGGAGAGGAGTGGGGAGGATGAGGAGGTGGGAGATGGGGAGAATTGAGAGGATGGGGGAGGGTGGGGATGGGGGAGAGTTGAGGAGGATGGGGAGAATTGGAGGAGAAGAGGTGAAGAGGAGGTGAGGAGAGAAAGATGAGGAGGGTGGGAGATGGGGAGGGTGAGGAGGATGAGGGGAGGGTGGGGATGAGGGAGGAGTTGGGAGAGATGGGGAGGGTGGGGAGGATGAGGGAGGGGGTGAGGAGGATGGGGAGGGGAGTGAGAGAGAAAGATGGGGAGAGAGGAGTGAGAGAGAAAGATGGGAGGAGGGTTGGGAGGATGGAGGGAGTGAGAAGAGAGATGGGGAGGATTGAGGAGAGATGAGGGAGGAGGTGGAGATGAGAGGTGTGAGGAAAGATGAAGGGAGAGGGAGGGAGAGGATGGGGAGGTGAGAGAGATGAGGGAGAAGAGTGGGAGAGATGGGGAGGGTGGGAGAGGATGAGGAGGAGGTGGGGAGATGATGGGAGGGGGTGGGGATGAGGGAGGAGGTGAGAGGAGATGGGGAGGTGAGATGGGGGGAGGAGGTGAGGATGGGGAGGGTGGAGATGGGAGGAAGTGAGAGAAAGAGATGAGAGGAGGGTGGGGAGAGATGAGGGGAGGTGGGTGGAGATGGGGAGGGTGGGGAGAGATGAGGGAGAGGGTGGGGGGTGGGAGGGGGTAGGAGGGAGAGATGGGGAGAGGGTGGGAGAGAAGATGGAAGAGGGGTGAGAGAGATGAGGAGGGTGAGAAGATGGGGGAGGGTGGAGGAGAGACGACGATTGAGGAGGATGGGGGAGGAGGAGGATGGGGGGAGGGAGTGGGGAGGCGACGGGGGAGGGAGTGAGAAAGGATGAGGAGGGTGGGGAGGATGGGGAGGGTGGGGAGGATGGGGAGGGGGTGGGGAGGATGAGGGAGGAATGGGGAGATGAGAGGAGGGGTGAGGAGATGAGGAGGAGAGGATGAGAGGTGAGGAGAGGTGAGGATGGGAGATGGGAGATGAGGAGGTGAGGAGAGATGGAGGAGTGGGGAGGATGAGGGAGAGTGAGGAGACGGGGAGAGAGAGGTTACACAGCAGGAAGGTGGAGGTAGGTGCCGTTGTGGGTGGTGGTGAGGGGGGGAGGAGGAGGAGGAGGAGGAGGAGGGGAGGAGGAGGAGGAGGAGGTTACAGAGTCTCTCAGCTGTTGATGTTTTCCCAGTGTGTGTTTGTGTGTGTGTGTCTTGACCGGGGTTCTGCTGTGTCACGTCCACCGCTAGCCCACACAAACACACACACACACACACACATAGTAGGGCATTTTGTAGTCATTCCTGCCTACCACTTAATCTGTATAGCAGGTGTATATGTGTGTGTGTGTGTGTGTGTGTGTGTGTGTGTGTGTGTGTGTGTGGCCCTTGCCCCGCCCCGCCCTCCCTTGCCCGCGCACTTGTCAGCTCCAACCCTTACACCCACCACTCACCTCTGGACGCTGCTTGCCTTTCTTCCTTCTGCAGTATAAGCTTCATGAACACTTGAACTGGACTACAAACTTGCTCCTTCTAGCTCCCCAGACATCATTCGGTCATCATTAGAATACGTACTTCATTACTGAGGATATCATTCATTGATCACGGACATCATCATTCGGCCTGGGCTGCTTCATTCTGGGACATCATTATCTGGACATCAGGAGACTATCATTCAGGCTCACGGGCGCATCATTGAGGCTCACGAGACGCATCGCAGGCACTGGACATTCAGCTCACGTGGACCGCTTCACGGACATCATTTGGGCATCATCACGGACATCTTTAGGTGCTGGGCATCATGGGACAGGTCATTCGGCCCCAGACACTCCATCAGCTCCCCCAGACACCTCCTTCAGCTCCCCAGACACCTCCTTCAGCTCCCCAGACACCTCCATCCAGCTCCCCAGACACCTCCTTCAGCTCCCCAGACACCTCCTCCAGCTCCCCCAGACACCTCTCCAGCTCCCCAGACACCTCCTTCAGCTCCCAAGAACCTCCTTCAGCTCCCCAGACACCTCCATCAGCTCCCCAACACCTCCTCCAGCTCCCCAGACACACCTCCAGCTCCCCAGACACCTCCTCCAGCTCCCCAAACACCTCCTTCAGCTCCCCCAGACACCTCCTCCAGCTCCCCCAAAACACCTCCTCCAGCTCCCCCAGACACCTCCTTCAGCTCCCCTTCGTCATGAAACACGGGGGAGGGAGTCAAGAAGAATAAAGAGCCAGGAAGAAACAACAGGAAGAAGAGACATGAAGAGAGCACAGAGAGAGAGATCAAGTGAACGGAGGAAGAGACATGAAGAACACAGAGAGATAAGAGATCAAGTGAACGGAGGAAGAGACATGAAGAGAACACAGAAGAAAGATCAAAGTGAACGGAGGAAGAGTCATGAAGAGAACACAGAGAGAGAGAGAAAAGATCAGAGTGAACGGAGGAAGAGACATGAAGAGAACACAGAGAGAGAGAGAAAGATCAGTGAACGGAGGAAGAGACATGAAAGAGAACACAGAGAGAGAAGAGAGAAAAGTCGGAGACGGAGGAAGAGACATGAGGAGAACACAAGAGATAAAGGGGAAAGATCAAGTAGCAGACGGAAGAACATGAAGAGAACACAGAGAGAGAGAAGAGAGAAATCAAGTGAACGGAGGAAGAGACATGAAGAGAGAACACAGAGAGAGAAAGAGGAAGATCAAGTGAACGGAGGAAGAGACATGAAGAGAACACAAAGAGAGAAGAGAAAGATCAGAGTGAACGGAGGAAGGAGACATGAAAGAGAACACAGAGAGAGAAAGATCAAGTTAACGGAGGAAGAGACATGAAGAGAACACAGAGAGAGAAGAGAAAGATCAGAGTGAACGGAGAGAAGGAGACATGAAGAGAACACAGAGAAGAAAGATCAGAGTGAACGGAGGGAAGAGACATGAAGGAGACACAGAGAGAGAGAGAGAAAGATCAGAGTGAGACGTAGACGTGAGTGGGATTCTCAGGTGGACTTGACCAGCTCCTCAGAGTGAGACTAGACCTCTCAGGTGGCAGGTGGAGTGAGGTGAGGGATGGAGGTGGGGAGGTGAGGATGGAGGTGGGGAGGTGAGGATGGAGGTGGGGAGGATGGAGGGTTGGGAGGATGGAGGATGGGAGGTGAGGATGGAGGATGGGGAGGTGAGGATGGAGGTGGAGAGGTGAGGATGGAGGGTGGGGAGGATGGAGGAGGTGGGGAGGTGAGGATGGAGGTGGGGGAGGATGGAGGGTGGGGAGGTGAGGATGGAGGTGTGGAGAGGGGTGAGGATGGAGGGAGGGAGGTGAGATGGAGGGTGGGAGGTGGGGATGGAGGGTGGAGAGGTGAGGATGGAGGGTGGGGGGAGGTGGGGATGGAGGGTGGGGAGGGTGAGGATGGAGGGTGGGGAGGTGAGGATGGGAGATGGGGAGGTGAGGATGGAGGTGGGGAGGTGAGGATGGAGGTGGGGAGGATGGAGGGTGGGGGAGATGGGGATGGAGGTGGGGAAGGGATGGAGGTGGGGAGGTGAGAGATGGAGGTGGGGGAGGTGAGGGATGGAGGTGGAGAGGTGAGGGATGGAGGGTGGGGGTGAGGATGGAGGTGGGGGGAGGTGAGGATGGAGGAGGGTGGGGAGGATGGAGGGTGGGGGAGATGAGGGATGGAGGTGGGGAGGATGGAGGTGGGGAGGTGAGGATGGAGGTGGGGAGGTGAGGATGGAGGGAGGGAGGTGAGGATGGAGGGTGGGGGAGGTGAGGATGGAGGTGGAGAGGTGAGGATGGAGGGGTGGGGAGGTGAGGATGGAGGGTGGGGAGGTGAGGGATGGAGGTGGGGAGGTGAGGATGGGGTGGGGGGAGGTGAGGGATGGAGGTGGGGAGGGGGATGGAGGGTGGGGAGATGGGGATGGGGTGGGGAGGTGGGGATGGGTGGGGGAGGTGAGGATGGAGGTGGGTGAGGATGGAGGTGGGGGTGAGGATGGAGGAGGGAGGTGAGGGGATGGAGGTGGGAGGTGAGGATGGAGGTGGGGGAGGTGAGGATGGAGGAGGGAGGTGAGGATGGAGGTGGGGGGAGGTGAGGATGGAGGGTGGAGAGGTGAGGGATGGAGGGTGGGGGAGGTGAGGGATGGAGGGAGGGAGGTGAGGGATGGAGGGTGGGGGAGGTGAGGGATGGAGGGGTGGGAGGTGGGGATGGAGGGTGGGGAGGTGGGGATGGAGGTGGGGAGGTGAGGATGGAGGGGTGGGAGGTGAGGTGGAGATGGGGAGGTGGATGGAGGTGGGGAGGATGGAGGTGGGAGATGGAGGATGGAGGTGGGGAGGTGAGGATGGAGGGTGGGGAGGTGAGGATGGAGGGTGGGGAGGTGAGGATGGAGGGTGGGGGGAGGTGAGGATGGAGGGAGGAGGTGAGGATGGAGGGTGGGGTGAGGATGGAGGTGGGGAGGGTGGGGATGGAGGGGAGGGAGGTGAGGGATGGAGGGTGGGGAGGTGAGGGATGGAGGGTGGGAGGTGAGGGGATGGAGGTGGGGAGGATGGAGGTGGTGAGTGAGGATGGAGGAGGTGTGAGGATGGAGGGAGGAGGTGAGGATGGAAGGTGGGAGGTGAGGATGGAGGGTGGGGAGGTGAGGATGGAGGTGGGAGGTGGGGATGGAGGTGGGGGAGGAGGTGAGGATGGAGGGTGGGGAGGTGGGGGATGGAGGGTGGGGAGTGAGGATGGAGGGTGGGAGGTGAGGATGGAGGGTGGGGAGGTGAGAGGATGGAGGTGGGGAGGTGAGGATGGAGGGTGGGGGGGTGAGGATGGAGGTGGGGAGGTGAGGATGGAGGGTGGGGAGGTGGGAGATGGAGGGGAGGTGGGGAGGTAGGGGATGGAGGTGGGGAGGTGAGGATGGAGGGTGGGAGGATGGAGGGTGGGAGGGTGAGGGATGGGAGGAGGAGGGGGAGTGAGGATGGAGGGTGGGGTGAGGATGGAGGGTGAGGAGGTGAGGGATGGAAGGTGGGGATGGAGGGTGGGGAGGAGGTGAGGATGGAGGGAGGAGGTGAGGGATGGAGGGTGGGGAGGTGAGGATGGAGGGGTGGGGAGGTGAGGATGGAAGGTGGGAGGTGAGGATGGAAGGTGGGGAGGTGAGGGATGGAAGGTGGGAGGTGAGGATGGAGGTGGGGAGAGGAGGTTAATGTTGTTTTACCTGGGTCACCTCGGCTGGTCCACACCCTCCTTCCATCCACACTCTCCTTCCCTCTGCACAACCTTCCTCCACCCTTCCCTCCACACCTTCCCTCCACGCCTCTTCCACCTTGACTCTTCCCCCTCCCTCCACACCCTTCCTTCCTTCACAACCTTCCTCTTCCCTTTCTTACACACCTTCCTTCCTCCACCCCTTCCTTCCTTCCACCCTCCCCTTCCCTCCCACACACCCTTCCTTCCCTCCACCTTCCTTACTCCACACCCTTTCTTCCCTCCACACACCTTTTCTTCCCTCCACACCTTACCCCTCACACCCTTCTTTCTCCCACACCTTGTTCCCTCCACACACCTTCTTACTCCCCTCCCTTCCCTCCACATCCCTCCTGCATTTCTTCCCTCACACCCTCCTTCCCTCACACACCCTCCCTTCCCCCACCTCCCTTCCCTCCACACCCTCCCTTCCCTCCACACCTTCCTTCCCTCCACACATTCGTCCCTCCACACCCTTCCTTCCTTCACACACCCTTCCCTTACCTCCACACACCTCCCTTCCCTCCCACACACTTGCCCTCCCCACACATTTCTTCCCCTCCACCCCTCCCTTCCCTCCCACACCTTCCTTCCCTCCACACCCTTCCCTCCCCCCCCTCCCTTCTCCACCCACCCTCCCTTTCCTCCCACTCACCCCTTTCCTCCCCACACCCTCAGTTTCCTCCCACCCTTCCTTCCTCCCCACCCTTCTTTCCCTCCCTCCCTTCCGTCACACCCTTCCTTCCCTCCCACACCCTCCCTTTCCTCCCTCTTTCCTTTCCTCCACACCTCCTTCCCTCCACACCCTTTTCCTCCACATCCCTTCCCTCCACCCTCCTTCCCTCCACACCCATCCTTCCCTCCACACACCCATCCTTCCCTCCATATCCTTCCTTCATCACATACCCTCCTTCCCTCCCACCCTTCCTTCCCTCCACTATCACACAGATGCCCGTATAAGTTATATACATGTAGGTATATACTTGGTCATATGCCCACACAGGTACAATTTGCCTGCACAGGTACATATGCCCGCACAGGTACACATATGCCCGGGTACACATATGCCCGCACACAGTGCATTGCCCACACAGGTACACATATGCCCACAAGTACACATATGCCCGCACAGGTACACATATGCCCACACAGGTACATATGCTTACACACAGTACCCTTATGCCCGCATAGGTACAATATGCCACACAGGTATAATAATTCCCAGGTATTGTCTTTTATGGTCTTGGGACCTAAGGCTATAGTTATGAATTGGGTATGTATATGAAACCCATAATACGACCAGTTATTAGTGATGATTAAATAAAAAAATAAATTAACCTGGATATTTGTACCTGGTAAGAATTTAACCTCTCTCTCTCTCTCTCTCTCTCTCTCTCTCTCTCTCTCTCTCTCTCTCTCTCTCCAAGCGTCCATCTTAGTGAGAGGTTTAAAAGTCACCCACCTCCCTACCCTTTAATAAATAACTGACATCTCCTCTCTCCCTTTCACTCTCCCTCCTCTCCCCTGACCTATCTCCCTCCTCTCCCTGACCTATCGCCCTCCTCTCCTGACTATCCTTGCCTCTTCCCCTGATTATCTTCTCCACGTTTTAACCCCTCTCCCTCTCCTTCCTGTCCCTGGCGGCTGAGAAACTGAGAAAGAGGGAAGGGAGGGATGAGGGGAGGGAGGGAGAGGTGGGGAGGGAGGGAGGGGGAGGAGGGCAAATGATGGTTGTTTGAGGAAGCTTAACTCAAGTGTTATATCCTCTCGGACACCCTACTCTCCTCACTCTCCTCTTCGCATTTTCCACGCTCTCGGCACTTCCACGCCCGACACTCCCTTCTACACGCCCTCTCCTCGCCTTTTCCCACTCCCTTGACATCCTCCATTCGCCCTCCTTCCACACCCTCTCCCGCCCTCTCCCACCCTTCCCGCCTTCTGCCCTCTCCCCTCTCCACCTCTCCCGCCCTCTCCACGCCCTCCCCCCCTCCCGCCTCTCCCACTCCCGCCCGCCCTCCACCGATGGAGACCATATACAGTCCACAACATTGGCGCGGGACTCAGGCAAGGCGTAACACAATTTCTTGTTAATGTCCGCCACGCATGTTGGCTGGACGGAACACTGGGGAGGACGGGGCACTGGGCGGAGAGGGGACGGGACACTGGGTGAGGGGACGGAACACTGGGTGAGGAGGATGAACACTGGGTGGAGGGGGACGGAACACTGGGGAGGGGACGAAACTTCTGGAGAGGGACGGAACACTGGTGGAGGGGGATGAGCACTGGAGGAGGACGGGAACCTGTGAGGAAGGAACACTGGGTGAGGGGACGGAAAACTGGGTGGGGGACGAACATCATGGGAGAGGGATGAACACTGGTGGAGGGGACGGAACACTGGAGGAGACGGAACACTGGGTGAGGGGGGACGGAACATTGGTGTGGGGGTGGAGGAGGTGGAACATTGGGTGGAGGGGACGGAACACTGGGCGGAGGAAGACGGAACACTGGGTGGATGGGGACGGAACTTGGGTGGAGGGGGACGGAACACTGGACGGAGGAAGACGGAACACTGGGTGGAGGGGGGACGAACACTGGGTGGAGGGGACGGAACATTGGGCGGAGGGGGGACGGGCATACTGGGTGGGGGGACGGAGATACTGGGTGAGGAGGACGGGAACACTGGACGGAGGAAGACGGAACACTGGGTGGGGGACGAGCATCTGGGTGGAGGGGGATGGAGCGGAGGGGGACGGTGCATCTGGAGGGGGACGGATCCTGGTGGGGGGAGGACGGAACACTGGGACGGAGAGATTTACCACTGGGTGGAGGGGACCGAACTAAGTGGGGGAGGACGGAATACTGGGTGGAGGAGGACGAAAGACCGGGGTTGGGAGGGTGGTGGGAAGACGGATGCTGGACGGAGGAAGATTAAACACTGGGTGGAGGGGACGGGAACACTGGGTGAGGGGGACGGAACACTGGGTGGAGGGGACGAACACTGGGTGGGGGGAGGACGGAACACTGGGTGGAGGAGGACGGAAGACTGGGGAGGTGAGGGTGGGAGGACGGAACACTGGGTGGAGGGGACGGGCACTTTGGTGGAGGGGGTGAAGGGGTGGGGGAGGATGGAAACTTGGGTGGAGGGGTATGGGTGGGGAGGACGGAACACTGTGGAGGGGTGAAGGGGTGGGGAGGATGAACACTGGGTTGAGGTGAAGGGTGGGGAGGACGAACACTGGTGGAGGGGGGTGAAGGGTGGGAGGATGGAACACTGGGTGGAGGGGTGAAGGTGGGGAGGACGGAATACTGGTGGAGGTGAAGGGGTGGGGGAGGATGGAACACTGGGTGGGGGGAAGAGGAACACTGTGGAGGGGTGAAGGGTGGGGCAGGGATGGAACACTGGTGGAGGGGTGTGAAGGTGGGAGGACGGAACACTGGGTGGAGGGGTGAAGGGGTGAGGGGACGGAATGGACGGAGGAAGACGGGAACACTGGGTGGAGGACGAACACTGGGTGAGGGGTGGAACACTTGGTGGAGGGTGAAGGGGTGGGGCAGTGATGGAACACTGGGTGAGGGGTATGGGTGAGGACGGAACACTGGGTGAGGGGTGAAGGGTGGGGAGGACGGAACACTCGTGGAGAGGCGAAAGGTGGTAGTGTGTACTGCTGGCCATGTACCTGCTGGCGGCACTGCAGCCATGTGTACCTTGTTATTATGGGTATTTGGCCATGTGTACTTGCTGACCATGTGTACTTGTGGTCATGTACTTACTGGCCATGTATACCATGGTCGTGTGTTTAAGGCTAGAGTCACGGACGAACCAAATTCAAAAACACTTGTACGATATTTTTCCCTCGTAAGACAAGATAAGAGAGAGAGAGAGAGAGAGAAGGGAGAAAAAGAGAGGAGAAACAAAAGAAAGAAAAAGAAGAAAGAAATAAAAGGAGAAAAAGAATGGAAAAAAAGAGAGAAAAGAGAGAATAAGAAAGAAAGAAAAGAAAGAGAAACGAGAGAAAGAGTCTAGTGATGGTTGAGCTCTTTGTTTATCGATAAATGTTAGTATTGCATCCTTTGTTACGCTGCTACAATAAGCCAATGGGATACCGTAATTCCATCAACAAAGCAGAATATAAACCACGGTCGAATCCATTTGGGGAATCCGGATTCAGCAAGTCTACGAACGAACTTAAAAAATCAGAGCTCAGCAAATCCACTAAACAATGGCTCGCGGTTCCAGTTTAAGCAATATGAACGAACTTGTAAAATCTGGACCTCAAAAACAAAACAAAACCTGACGCGTCATAAACATATCGCTGTGACTTATACATTAGCTACAGACAGGCACAGACAGGCAGACAGACAGGCGCAGACAGACAAGACAAGAGACGATAGATACCGGTAGATATTTATTCAGTCAAGTCTTCGTAAATATTAATTCATATTTTTATAGAACCCGCTATGACTTAGCACATTACACAGACAGACAGACGGACAGACAGACAGGCAGACAGACAAGACAAGACAAGACAAGACAGATACCGGTAGATATTTATTCAGTCAAGTCTTCGTAAATATTAATTCATATTTTATAGAACCAAGTTATTGTCTCACCCTGACGCCCTCCCCGCTGTAATGCCCGAGTGGTGGAGCGATGACCTCTTGTGTGCTCTCTTATCTTCCTCTTCCTCCTCCTTCTTCTCTTTCTCATCCTCCTGTTGTTGTTGTATTTGTTTAATTTTCTTCTTCTCTTCCTATTCTCTTTTTCTTCCTCATCTTCCTTTTTTTGTTTCTTCTTCTTGTTCTTCTATAACTTCTCTCTTTCTCTTTCTTCCCCATCATCCTCTTAGTCGTTTCTCCACAATTATCTCTTCTTATCTCCCTTTTATCCTCTACTTCCTTCATATTCCTTCCTTCCTTTTTATTCAACTTCAACACATTCTTCTTCTCCTTCTTCTCCCTCCATAACAAACATGTTTAGAAACAGTGCAGTGAAACAAGTACATATCAAACAAGTATACACAAACAAGTACACTGAAACAAAAACAATAACTCGTCAAGACCACAAGTTAATGAAGAGGAATTTTGTCTTCATGTTTGTAGGTTGGCTTTACTGTACACAAACACGGTATGCGGGGGGTAGTGGGGGCACGGAAGGGGAAGCAGGCGAGGGGGGCACAGTAGGGGGATGGCAGGGGGGGCAAGCTGGTATGACCGGTACTTCTACTAAATCGAACTACTGTGGGCAACAGGTATGTATGATCACTACCACAGCATCACATGTGCTGATTGGCTAGTTAAGAGTTCTTCGAATAAACATTGATATAAATATGTCAATTGAGTAAGTAAAATTATATGTTATAGGACTATTATTCGTTTCTCTCTTTGTTAGTTAATGAGTCATTATGACCCTGGTATTATGATAGGAGTTACCTGTTGCCTGAAGAATAATGTATGACATCAGGAACTAGTTAGCAGGGTCCCTTGCCCTGTGAGAGTCAACAAGTTAAGGCACAGGGAAGGAACTCATCACGTTAGCTAATTCTGTATTGTCTTTATCGCCTTTCGTAAAAAGTCTATTTATATACTCAAACGGGTCTTTGTCTCAACCCCAGACCATTATGAACACTGATAATAATAACTGATAAATACAGTCACACCAAATAATAAATCACTGCATTCTGTTCATTTTTCCTAATTATCTTTTATTGAGTCTCTTTAACATTATTTATCCCATAAATTCATTTATTTATCACAAAAATATTCTATCACCTTTTATTAATGAATGTATGAATGCTTTTACCCCACACACGAATACAACTTAATACATTATAACTTATCACTGTTTACCTTAGGAGGAACCTAAAGAAAACTCCCCCACGGGATAAATACACTATAGTGTTAAGTCACACGGCCCAATGTGCAGTAGCTTGAAAATGATGTTATTAAATATGTTTTTGAGTCTATGGGATAGTGTGTAAAAATGGATGTAGTGACCCCTGTGTGTACCTATGGTGTACCTGGGATGAGGATCACCTGAGACAGAGACGATCATAGTGGCGCGGATATATTGCCAGTGTTGAGGGAGGGGAGAGGGTGATGTCCCCAGACTCCGGGTGTATTCCACCAGCTCCGGCCTTGTTCCTGATATGTAATTTGGAGCTGAACAACGACCTTCTGAAAATAGTACATCTGGAGCCATACTTGTATAATTATTATGACTACTACTACTACTACTACTACTACTAATACTAATAATAATAATAATAATAATAATAATAATAATAATAAAAAATAATAATAACAAAAGGAAGAAGTAATAATAATAATAATTAATATTGTCAATAATAATAATAATAATAATAATATTAATAAAGGTAACTAGAAAACAATTATAAAACCACAAACACCATATCAAACATAACAGTAGGCCCAGGTGGAGCATAAAAATTCGGCCTACCCGAATATTAAACATTCATCTCCATTAACCTTAAGTGTTTGAAGTCATTATACACTTCCAGGAAGGTGGAGCTGCAGAGTAATGCTGGGAACTGTCTCAACTAAGGTACTCAGCTAAAAAGCCTACACCACCTGAGCGTGAATTAAAGGTGTTGAAGGTTAATTAATTATGTTCTCTTTCAGGTGAATGTATAGTAATTATCAGGCAATTTCAGGAGTTAAAATATACCCAAAGGTTCAATATCGTTGTCCTTGTTTCTTACTTAATATGATGGTTATTTTAGGCATTCAAATTCTCTTAAATATCAGTAACCCTGAGTAACGAGTGGTGTTGCTAATGAGAATGTGAACCACGAACTGATTAACACTAGGTTCATTAACTACCTCTGGGAGAGAGAGAGAGGCGGGGGTGAAACAACACCTCCCATCTCACTCCAGGCGTGGGTATGTGTCGGTGCGGATCCTCGCGCGCGCCTCCCAGCAATACGTAACTGAATGAAGTACAAATAT
>NW_024733154.1:0-7878 GCF_018991925.1 Homarus americanus | reverse complement strand
GTAGGGATAGAGGCACACTCACTTCAGAAAGTATCTACAAGGATAGGTCCTGGCAGGGATAGAGGAACACTCACTACAGAAAGTGTCTACAAGGATAGGTCCTGGCAGGCATAGAGGCACACTCACTTCAGAAAGTATCTACAAGGATAGGTCCTGGTAGGGACAGAGGCACACTCACTACAGAAAGTATCTACAAGGATAGGTCCTGGCAGGGATAGAGGTACACTCACTACAGAAGGTATCTATAAGGATAGGTCCTGGTAGGGATAGAGGCACACTCACTTCAGAAAGTATCTACAAGGATAGGTCCTGGCAGGGATAGAGGAACACTCACTACAGAAAGTGTCTACAAGGATAGGTCCTGGCAGGGATAGAGGCACACTCACTTCAGAAAGTATCTACAAGGATAGGTCCTGGTAGGGACAGAGGCACACTCACTACAGAAAGTATCTACAAGGGTAGGTCCTGGCAGGGATAGAGGAACACTCACTACAGAAAGTATCTACAAGGATAGTTCCTGGCAGGGATAGAGGCACACTCACTTCAGAAAGTATCTACAGGGATAGGTCCTGGTAGGGACAGAGGCACACTCACTACAGAAAGTATCTACAAGGATAGGTCCTGGCAGGGATAGAGGTACACTCACGACAGAAAGTATCTACAAGGATAGGTCCTGATAGGGACAGAGGCACACTCACTACAGAAAGTATCTACAAGGATAGGTCCTGGCAGGGATAGAGGTACACTCACTACAGAAAGTATCTACAAGGATAGGTTCTGGCAGGGACAGAGGAACACTCACTACAGAAAGTATCTACAAGGATAGGTCCTGGTAGGGGACAGAGGACACTCACTACGGAAAGTATCTACAAGGATAGTTCCTGGCAGGGATAGAGGAACACTCACTACGGAAAGTATCTACAAGGATAGGTCCTGGCAGGGATAGAGGTACACTCACTACAGAAAGTATCTACAAGTCTAGGTCCTGACAGGGATAGAGGTACACTCACTACAGAAAGTATCTACAAGGATAGGTTCTGGCAGGGACAGAGGCACACTCACTACAGAAAGTATCTACAAGGATAGGTCCTGGCAGGGACAGAGGCACACTCACTACAGAAAGTATCTACAAGGATAGGTCCTGGCAGGAATAGAGGTACACTCACTACAGAAAGTACCACGGGGATGCAGTTCTGTGAGACAGAGGGAACACTCACTACATAAAGTATCTGAGAGGATAGGTCCTGGGAAGGGACAGAGGTACCTCACTACAGAGAAGTATCTGGGGATGGGTCCTGGCAGGGATAGAGGAACACTCACTACAGAAAGTATCAACAAGGATAGGTCCTGGCAGGGATAGAGGAACACTCACTACAGAAAGTATCTACAAGGATAGGTCCTTGTAGGGATAGAGGCACACTCACTACAGAAAGTATCTACAAGGATAGGTCCTGGCAGGAATAGAGGCACACTCACTACAGAAAGTATCTATAAGGATAGGTCCTGGCAGGGATAGAGGTACACTCACTACAGAAAGTATCTACAAGGATAGGTCCTGGCAGGGATAGAGGCACACTCACTACAGAAAGTATCTATAAGGATAGGTCCTGGCAGGGATAGAGGCACACTCACTACAGAAAGTATCTATAAGGATAGGTCCTGGCAGGGACAGAGGAACACTCACTACAGAAAGTATCTACAAGGATAGCTCCTGGCAGGGATAGAGGCACTCACTACCGAAAGTATCTACAAGGATAAGTCCTGGTAGGGACAGAGGAACACTCACTACAGAAAGTATCTACAAGGATAGGTCCTGGTAGGGACAGAGGAACACTCACTACGGAAAGTATCTACAAGGATAGGTCCTGGCAGGGATAGAGGAACACTCACTACGGAAAGTATCTACAAGGATAGGTCCTGGCAGGTTTAGAGGTACACTCACTACAGAAAGTATCTACAAGGATAGGTCCTGACAGGGATAGAGGTACACTCACTACAGAAAGTACCTACAAGGATAGGTTCTGGCAGGGACAGAGGCACACTCACTACAGAAAGTATCTACAAGGATAGGTCCTGGCAGGGACAGAGGCACACTCACTACAGAAAGTATCTACAAGGATAGGTCCTGGCAGGGATAGAGGTACACTCACTAAAGAAAGTACCTACAAGGATAGGTCCTGGTAGGGACAGAGGAACACTCACTACAGAAAGTATCTAGAAGGATAGGTCCTGGCAGGGATAGAGGCACACTCACTACAGAAAGTATCTATAAGGATAGGTCCTGGCAGGGATAGAGGTACACTCACCACAGAAAGTATAGACAAGGATAGCTCCTGGCAGGGACAGAGGTACACTCACTACAGAAAGTATCTACAAGGATAGGTCCTGGCAAGGATAGAGGTACACTTATTACAGAGAGTATCTACAAGGATAGGTCCTGGCAGGGATAGAGACACACTCACTACAGAAAGTATCTACAAGGAGAGGTCCTGGCAGGGATAGAGGTACACTCACTACAGAAAGTATCTACAAGGATAGGTCCTGGCAGGGATAGAGGTACACTCACTACAGAAAGTATCTACAAGGATAGGTCCTGGCAGGGATAGAGGTACACTCACTACAGAAAGTATCTACAAGGATAGGTCCTGGCAGGGATAGAGGTACACTCACTACAGAAAGTATCTACAAGGATAGCTCCTGGCAGGGATAGAGGAACACTCACTACAGAAAGTATCTACAAGGATAGGTCCTGGCAGGGATAGAGTGCCTCACTACAGAAGAGTATCTATAAGATGGGTCCTGGCAGGGGATAAGAGGTACACTCACTACAGAGAGTGTCTACAAGGATGGGTCCTGCTTGGGGATAGAGGCACACTCACTACAGAAAGTATCTATAAGGATAGGTCCTGGCAGGGATAGAGGAACACTCACTACAGTAAGTATCTACAAGGATAGGTCCTGGCAGGGATAGAGGTACACTCACTACAGAAAGTATCTACAAGGATAGGTCCTGGCAGGGATAGAGGTACACTCACTACAGAAAGTATCTATAAGGATAGCTCCTGGCAGGGATAGAGGTACACTCACTACAGTATCTACAAGGATAGGTCCTGGCAGGGATAGAGGTACACTTACTACAGAAAGTATCTACAAGGATAGGTCCTGGCAGGGATAGAGGTACACTCACTACAGAAAGTATCTATAAGGATAGGTCCTGGCAGGGATAGAGGAACATTCACTACAGAAAGTATCTACAAGGATAGGTCCTAGCAGGGATAGAGGTACACTCACTACTGAAAGTATCTGCAAGGATGGGTCCTGGCAGGGGATGAGGGTACACTCACTACAGAAGTATCTATAAGGATAGCTCCTGGCAGGGATAGAGGTACACTCACTACAGTATCTACAAGGATGGGTCTGGCAGGGATAGAGGCCCACTCACTGCAGAAAGTGTATCTACAAGGATAGGTCCTGGCAGGGATAGAGGAACATTCACTACAGAACGTATCTACAAGGATAGGTCCTGGCAGGGATAGACGAACACTCACTACAGAAAGTATGTACAAGGATAGGTCCTGGCAGGGATAGAGGCACACTCACTACAGAAAGTATCTAGAAGGATAGGTCCTGGAAGGGACAGAGGTACACTCACTACAGAAAGTATCTACAAGGATAGGTCCTGGCAAGGATAGAGGTACACTTATTACAGAGAGTATCTACAAGAATAGGTCCTGGCAGGGATAGAGGCACACTCACTACAGAAAGTATCTACAAGGAGAGGTCCTGGCAGGGATAGAGGTACACTCACTACAGAAATTATCTGTAAAGATAGGTCCTGAAAGGGATAGAGGAACACTCACTACAGTAAGTATCTACAAGGATAGGTCCTGGCAGGGATAGAGGTACACTCACTACAGAAAGTATCTACAAGGATAGGTCCTGGCAGGGATAGAGGTACACTCACTACAGAAAGTATCTACAAGGATAGGTCCTGCCAGGGATAGAGGTACACTCACTACAGAAAGTATCTGGGATGGGTCCTGGCAGGATGAAATTACACTCACTACAGTATCTACAAGGATAGGTCCTGGCAGGATAGAGGTACACTCACAGAAAGTATCTACAAGGATATCCCTGGCAGGGATAGAGTGCACACCACTACAGAAAGCATTCATGCGATAGGTCCTGGCAGGGATAGAGGAACACTCACTACAGAAAGTATCTACAAGGATAGGTCCTGGCAGGGATAGAGGAACATTCACTACAGAAAGTATCTACAAGGATAGGTCCTGTCAGGGATAGAGGTACACTCACTACAGAAAGTATCTATAAGGATAGGTCCTGGCAGGGATAGAGGAACATTCACTACAGAAAGTATCTACAAGGATAGGTCCTGGCAGGGATAGAGGTACACTCACTACAGAAAGTATCTATAAGGATATACAGGGTCCTGGCAGGATAGAGGTAGACCACTATGATAGTATCTATAAAGGATAGGTCCTGCAGGGATAGAGGCACACTACCACAGAAAGTATCTATATGATAGGTCCTGGCAGGGATAGAGGTACACCACTACAGAAAGCATCTACAAGGATAGGTCCTGCAGGACAGAGGCACACTACTACAGAAAGTATCTACAAGGATAGGTCCTGGCAGGGATAGAGGTACACTCACTACAGAAAGTATCTACAAGGATAGGTCCTGGCAGGGATAGAGGCACACTCACTACAGAAAGTATCTACAAGGATAGGTCCTGGCAGGGATAGAGGCACACTCACTACAGAAAGTATCTATAAGGAGAGGTCCTGGCAGGGATAGAGGTACACTCACTACAGAAAGTATCTACAAGGATAGGTCCTGGCAGGGATAGAGGCACACTCACTACAGAAAGTATCTACAAGGATAGGTCCTGGTAGGGACAGAGGAACACTCACTACAGAAAGTATCTACAAGGATAGGTCCTGGTAGGGACAGAGGAACACTCACTACAGAAAGTATCTACAAGGATAGGTCCTGGCAGGGATAGAGGTACACTCACTACAGAAAGTATCTACAAGGATAGGTCCTGGCAGGGATAAAGGTACACTCACTACAGAAAGTATCTACAAGTATAGGTCCTGGCAGGGATAGAGGTACACTCACTACAGAAAGTATCTACAAGGATAGGTCCTGGCAGGGACAGAGGCACACTCACTACAGAAAGTATCTACAAGGATAGGTTCTGGCAGGGACAGAGGCACACTCACTACAGAAAGTATCTACAAGGATAGGTCCTGGCAGGGATAGAGTTACACTCACTACAGAAAGTATCTACAAGGATAGGTCCTGTCAGGGATAGAGGTACACTCACGACAGAAAGTATCTACAAGGATAGGTCCTGGCAGGGATAGAGGTACACTCACTACAGAAAGTATCTACAAGGATAGGTCCTGGCAGGGATAGAGGTACACTCCACTACAGAAAGTATCTACAAGGATAGGTCCCGGCAGGATAGAGGCACACCTACAGAAAAGTATCTAGCGATAGGTCCTGCCAGGGATAGAGGTACACTCACTACAGAAAGTATACAAGGATAGGTCCTGGCAGGATAGAGGCACTAATACAGAAAGTATCTACAAGGATAGGTCCCAGGGGATAGGGGCACACTCACTACAGAAAGTATTCCAAGGATAGGTCCTGGCAGGGATAGAGGTACACTCACTACAGAAAGTATAAACAAGGATAGGTCCAGGCAAGGATAGAGGTACACTCATTACAGAAAGTATAAACAAGGATAGGTCCAGGCAGGGATAGAGGTACACTCACTACAGAAAGTATCTACAAGGATAGGTCCTGGCAAGGATAGAGGAACACTCACTACAGAATGTATCTAGAAGAATAGGTCCTGGCAGGAATAGAGGAACACTCACTACAGAACGTATCTAAAAGGATAGGTCCTGGCAGGGATAGAGGAACACTCACTACAGAAAGTATCTACAAGGATAGGTCCTGGCAGGGATAGAGGAACACTCACTACAGAAAGTATCTACAAGGATAGGTCCTGGCAGGGATAGAGGAACATTCACTACAGAACGTATCTACAAGGATAGGTCCTGGCAGGGATAGAGGAACACTCACTACAGAAAGTATGTACAAGGATAGGTCCTGGCAGGGATAGAGGCACACTCACTACAGAAAGTATCTAGAAGGATAGGTCCTGGCAGGGACAGAGGTACACTCACTACAGAAAGTATCTACAAGGATAGGTCCTGGCAGGGATAGAGGTACACTTATTACAGAGAGACTGTAAAGGATAGGGTCCTGGCAGGGATAGAGGCACACCTACTACAGAAAAGTATCTACAAGGAGGTCCTGGCAGGGATAGAGGCACACTCACCACAGAAAGTATCTACAAGGATAGGTCCTGGCAGGGATAGAGGAACACTCACTACGGAAAGTATCTACAAGGATAGGTCCTGGCAGGGATAGAGGTACACTCACTACAGAAAGTATCTACAAGTGTAGATCATGACAGGGATAGAGGTACACTCACTACAGAAAGTATCTACAAGGATAGGTTCTGGCAGGGACAGAGGCACACTCACTACAGAAAGTATCTACAAGGATAGGTCCTGGCAGGGACAGAGGCACACTCACTACAGAAAGTATCTACAAGGATAGGTCCTGGCAGGGATAGAGGAACACTCACTACATAAAGTATCTAGAAGGATAGGTCCTGGTAGGGACAGAGGAACACTCACTACAAGAAAGTATCTATAAGGACAGCTCCTGGCAGGATAGAGGTACACCTACTACAGTATTTACAAGGATAGGTCCTGGCAGGGATAGAGGCACCTTACCACAGAAAGTATCTACAAGGATAGGTCCTGGGCAGGGATAGAGGCACACTCTACTACAGAAAGTATTCCAAGGATAGGTCCTGCAGGGATAGAGGCACACCACTACAGAAAGTATCTACAAGGATAGGTCCTCTGGCAGGGGATAGAGGTACACTCACTACAGAAAGTATCTACAAGGATAGGTCCTGGCAGGGATAGAGGCACACTCACTACAGAAAGTATCTATAAGGATAGGTCCTGGCAGGGATAGAGGTACACTCACTACAGAAAGTATCTACAAGGATAGGTCCTGGCAGGGATAGAGGCACACTCACTACAGAAAGTATCTACAAGGATAGGTCCTGGCAGGGATAGAGGTACACTCACTACAGAAAGTATCTACAAGGATAGGTCCTGGCAGGGATAGAGGAACATTCACTACAGAAAGTATCTAGAAGAATAGGTCCTGGCAGGAATAGAGGAACACTCACTACAGAACGTATCTAAAAGGATAGGTCCTGGCAGGGATAGAGGAACACTCACTACAGAAAGTATCTACAAGGATAGGTCCTGGCAGGGATAGAGGAACACTCACTACAGAAAGTATCTACAAGGATAGGTCCTGGCAGCGATAGAGGAACATTCACTACAGAAAGTATCTACAAGGATAGGTCCTGGCAGGGATAGAGGTACACTCACTACAGAAAGTATCTATAAGGATAGGTCCTGGCAGGGATAGAGGAACATTCACTACAGAAAGTATCTACAAGGATAGGTCCTGGCAGGGATAGAGGTACACTCACTACAGAAAGTATCTATAAGGATAGGTCCTGGCAGGGATAGAGGTACACTCACTACAGAAAGTATCTACAAGGATAGGTCCTAGCAGGGATAGAGGCACACTCACTACAGAAAGTATCTATAAGGAGAGGTCCTGGCAGGGATAGAGGAACACTCACTACAGAAAGTATCTACAAGGATAGGTCCTGGCAGGGATAGAGGCACACTCACTACAGAAAGTATCTATAAGGAGAGGTCCTGGCAGGGATAGAGGTACACT
>NW_024733153.1:0-3170 GCF_018991925.1 Homarus americanus | reverse complement strand
CCCCTTTCTGCCCCCAACTTCCCCCCTCAATCCCCTCTTCCCCGTCCCCTTCCATCCCCTCCCCCCTCTCCCCTTCCCCCTCTTCTCCCTCCATCCTCGTTTCTCATTAGTCCAGGGTCTCTTTGCCGCCACTGTTCTGAGATGACTCATGACGGGTGTATGTAAAAGGACCTTTGTTGAAGCTCAGTAAGGCATTCATGACATCAACACGAGGAGAGATATTATTCACCTAGCGACAGATGAATAATACCCAACACCACCTGGTTATCTTACGTGAAGGTGATGACATAGAAAGTAACGATAAGTAAGATAATGTAGGAGGATAAATGATACGATTATGTATGAGTGTATAATCCTTTCTGACATTGAAGACCCCCCTCACCCCCCCCCCCCGCCTTCATCACCGCCCCTTCATGAACATCAGGGGGAGGAGGAGGGGGGAATGGGGTCCTCAGGCTGTGTAGAATTATGCATCATGAGGGGGTGGGGGTGGGTAAAGGTAAGGCGATAGTTGTAGTGGCTCTAGTTAAGGTGTAATATCACGTTTACAGGTAGACACTATTATAGGTTATAAGTATGTCAACTTTTACTGAGGTAAATAAGCGTGTAATAATGCAACATTGGGGAGTGAAGTGTTAAGAGAGTGTAAAACAAACGTGTGTGTGTGTGTGTGTACGTGTGCGTGCGTGTGCGTGTGCGTGTGCGTGTGCGTGTGTGTGTGTGTGTACAATATCACCTCCACCGTTCAGTATTAGGAAGATAACGTCACATACCAGGATGAGATTAATAGTACGTCAGTGTGGGTATTTACATCAGAGGAACGACGATGACTGGCCATTTACGATCGACTAATGCCACACCAAATGAAGAAATTAAGAATTATTATTTGTTCAACCGAGCGGAACGATGCCTGGGAGAATTAAGCACCAGGTGAGGACCAGGAGCTTCTGAGTGGTCAAAATATATATGCTACTCGTTGGGACGTCAGCAACCCAACTCTCGACATTTGCATTGATTGACCCACTTTCACTACGTGCTTGAACGCTTCATCCACGCCCACACACCCACGCCCATTTAGATACTGGAGAGGATGATGGTAGGAGTAGAAGTGGAGGGAATGAAGTAAGGGGAAGGTGAGGGAAGGAGTGATGGAGGTCAGGTCGTGTGGGGTCAAAGCTTCAGAGTTCCGGTGTGTGTTGCAGGTGAACCCATGTATACGTGATCCAGGACGTACGTGTGTGTGTGTGTGTGTGTGTGTGTGTGCCATTACATTCTCTGTGTCTACAAATACCCATATACACTTATTTACATATTTCCTTCACCTCTCTCTATCTCCCTCTATTTTTCTCCATCTCTCTGTATCTCTCTACTTCTCCCCACCTCTTCGTATCTCTATTTCCTACCATCTCTCTCTCTCTCTCTCTCTCTCTCTCTCTCTCTCCTCATCAGTATATCTCACCCCCTCCCCTCTAACTCTCTCTATCTCTTCATCTCTCTCTCTCTCTCTCTCTCTATCTCTCTTCATCTCTCTCTCTCTCTCTCTCTCTCTCTCTCTGCTGTCAACACACACACCCCAACCAGGTATAAAGACCATCTGTTACCTTCTACACACACGTCTCAATAAACCAGCTGATCTAGGCTTTTATTCGCCCGTCTCTTTACGTATTTCTTTATCATTTTATTAATATATCTATTTACGTTCACACTTGTCTCTCTTATATTTACCTGTGTATCTTAACATAATGATTTAAGCCGTATTTTTATTATTTTTCTATATACTAATATATGTATGTCTGTATGTATGTATGTATGTATGTATGTATGTATGTATGTATGTATGTATGTATGTATGTTTATCGCTTGGTAGTTCCGATGCGAAAAAAGAATACACTGTGTATATATGTATAAATATTTTACTGAGGTGTACCTTGTGAGAGTAAATGGAAGGCGGGCACACCGACTTTCTCAAGCATATCTACATAGAATAGTCGTAAAGTATATTGTGCAACGAGGCGCTGTGTGTGTGTGTGTGTGTGTGTGTGTGTGTGTGTGTGTGTGTGTGTGTGTGCGTGTGCGTGTATTTGTGCGTGTGTGTGTGTGCGTGTATGTGTGTGTGTGCCTGCGTATCTGTGTCTGTCAATCTATTTATTTGTTTGTCATCTGTGTGTGTGCGTGCGTGTGTGTGTGTGTCTGCCTGCGTATCTGTGTCTGTCAATCTATATATTTGTTTACCTATCTGTGTGTGTGTGTGTGTGTGTGTGTGTGTGTGTGTGTGTGTGTGTCTGCGTATCTGTGTCTGGTCAATCTATATATTTGTTTTCCTATGTGTGTGTGTGTGTGTGTGTGTGTGTGTGTGTGTGTGTGTGTGTGTGTGTGTGTGTGTGTGTGTGTAAATAAATAATAATAATAATAATAATAATTAACGGTTTATTGAAAAAGTTCTGCAGCCCGAAGGCTGAAAATATACATTGGACATAAATGACTTATTACATACATTGGTGGTTTAACAAAAGCCTTCATTAGAGAAAGGTAAAGGAACATACAGTGAACATACAGATTATTGTAGGTGTTGAACAGCAAACACGTAGTGTAGTAATTCCCTCACAGATGGTGTTATGAGGGGCCTCACGTGGTGTAGTAATTCCCTCACAGATGGTGTTATGCGGGGCCTCACGTGGTGTAGTAGTTCCCTAACAGATGGTGTTATGAGGGGCCTCACGTGGTGTAGTAATTCCCTCACAGATGGTGTTATGCGGGGCCTCACGTGGTGTAGTAATTCCCTCACAGATGGTGTTATGAGGGGCCTCACGTGGTGTAGTAATTCCCTCACAGGTGGTGTTATGAGGGGCCTCACGTGGTGTAGTAACTCCTTCACAGATGGTGTTATGAGGGACCTGACGTGGTGTAGTAATTCCCTCACAGATGATGTTATATGAGTGAGGTGTGGTCCCAGGCCTTCCTATCGTAGACGGATTAACACATCGCTGGTTGTTGTTGGGTCTCAGGGGCCGTTATCACTGGGTACCTGGGACCTCACTGTGTGAAGGTTAACTTGGGTACGACTGTTACTGTTGAGTTGTTCTCACTGACTTAAGCACTGTTCACCACTGTTCACCTCTGTTTAACACTGGTTTCATTCCTTTCCTAAATGAAATAGTAACTTCTGGCGA
>NW_024733152.1:0-46643 GCF_018991925.1 Homarus americanus | reverse complement strand
TCAGATGTCTTACCAAGTAGTGTTTTGAAATCAATTGAAACTTCCCTACAATATTTAATCGTTTGATATTATTAACTTATTTTCCACTTGACCTTATTGCATATGATGAGACAGAGTAAAACTGAAGAGGTTAATACAGACGAAACTTTATTCCTTCATCTGCTAAATGCAATTCAGACAATCGGAAAACATTACAAAACAATATCTACTGTACATCTGCAAGTGAATCAGCGATATTAGTGTGATGACCTTTTTTATCATAGGGGGAGTCTGTAGTTCGTTGCTAGGTAGAGAACCAGTACTACATCCACAACCTAATGGGATAGTATACCCTAAAACAGTAGTAATACAGTCTTTATCATGAGTCAAAATTCACGGTTTCGGCCACAGCTACAGTACAAGTCCGTGTACAGTATGCGAATATCTCGCCATTAGCTCCACACGTATTGAATACAGTAGTGTGTACATTCAACTAATAAAATACTTGTTTCAGATTGAATTAGGATAGAAAGATAAATTAGCCTCAAGTAAGGGCCTGGTTGACAGTATGGTGGCCTGGTTAACAGCATGGTGGCCTGGTTGACAGTATGGTGGCCTGGTTAACAGCATGGTGGCCTGGTTGACAGTATGGTAGCCTTGTTCACACAAAAGGAGCCTGGTTGACGCAATAGGAGACAGACTGTAGAAAAACACAAGTTGTGATGAATTCTTCTAACTTTATTCAGCGCACACTATTATCAAACATTAGATTCAGTAGAGTAATTAACACACAACCTTATGCATCTAACCAGCCAGTATAATTCTCTTCTTATGTGAACGTAGCATTCCTAAATTCCTATTTGTAGATTCCCGTACCTTCATACTCCGTTTTAGAAGTAAAAAAAAGATGAATTCCGGTGCCGTATCCACTTCATTAGCAGACACATGAAGGAAGAGCCTTTAAAACCTCGGTAAATTAATTTAGGAAGGATCATATACCGAGTTAATTTACGTAGGCTACACCTTTTTGATCTGCCAACATATCCACGTTAACTAATTCGATATAAATTATAAAAGTAGGTCAAATCGGATCTTATTTTCAAAAGCAACGTTATCGTAGGTTTAAAATTATACCCTGACTACCGGCGTATGCTCAATAAACCTGCCACAACGCTACGTAGAGCTCTAGTGTTCCTGGCCACACTCCAAATATCTGTTGGGTTGTAGTATTACTAACCCAGATGCCAGCATACTTTCTATTACAGGATTTACTTGTGTGATTAGTTTCTAGTGTGTGAAAATTATAAGAGTCTCGGTGTTATTAAGAAAAAGCACGCAATGTTCGTCGCATTTAGAGAAAACGTCTCATTCTTCTCATTTCAGGGTAAACTTACCAAGGTTTGTACAGTGGCAGTCTCTTGTTCGACTGGTTTTGTCGTACTGTATTGTATTTCCGTAGAAACTCTTTATTTATATTCACTTACACATTGTTGATGTGAAAAATAAACAAGTATATAAGCAAATTGCCAAGAATTATTTAAATCGAGAACATTCTTTTATAAAAAATGATAGGAAATAAATATTTGTACTCCTCTGTCTTCACTTTCTAGGAAGACTGGACGAGTTGGTTTTACGTTACTGACTCTACTGAGGCAAGTTTATGCCAGTAAGATGTGTCGCGTTTAGATGCTGTGTTGTGGACAGATACCTACTGTTTACCGATTAGTTGCTCAGTATATGACGATATTATATGCACAATACTGTATCGTAAGAAAAATAAACGGAATATCTCATTGCAATTTTTGAGGGTTCATCTGCTCTGGTTGGAACTCTGAATTGGGGTCAGCTCTCGTGGGCCATGTCAATAGTCTCCAGCTTATTCACGTTTCACGTAGCGCTACTCCCACTCCTGTTATCACACGTTTCATTTATGAACTGTTTGCAATGTTTCGATAATTATTTTTAGTCTGAATTGTAGTTTATAGTTTTTTAATGTTTTGAATTACACTAATGTTCTTGTTGGTGAAAATTGGTTTAAGAATATTTCTACTCTGAACCACGATGAATGGGACAGTTTTACGACCTCTTAAAGATATCTGCGGGAGTAATTCGTATCTATCTGATATACACTTTCAACTTTAATTAAGTGAAACTGCGTCTAAAATCTAGCGTGTTTCGTAAAATATCACCGGCCTACCGCCATATTAACGGTTGACTTTATGGTCGATTAAGTTGAAATATTTGTTCTCTTTATTCCATGAAGGTCAGTCGTGTCTCATTAGCAGCTGCCGCCATTAATGATAGAGCTGTGAGATAGTCGAACTAGTTAATAAATAGATAAAATTTCAAGTGATTGCTGTAAATAAGTGATATATTCCTACCAGCTGTCGCGGCAGACTCGCTCACTAGGTTGTGTATGTCACTATAGACTCAGTATCGTGGTACAAGTCGGTCTGTCATATACGACTGTTGTTAAAACCTTCATCAAAGCTGTATATTAAACGACACTTTCTACACTCAATAAATTTACTTTCTTTTAAATGTTGAAAATAGATATATAATTTATTTTTTAACGCTTTCGCAAATATGGTATGTTTAGTGACGGTGTTGATACTCTTGCGTTAAGGTCGGGTGTCTCCTGTAGAGGTGTGGTGGTCACTGGATACATACTGTATATGGTCTTTGTTTTTATCCAATTATTATAAAAGTGAAAGTGTTATGTGTGTCTCCATGGAAGGATGACTATTTTTTTTCTCCCTAGTAAAATAGGATGGTTTTCTATCATTCCTGGTGTCTGTCTTTGTCGAAGGCAGCTCATCTGGGTGTTTCCTTCTACAATAAAGCATCAATTTTTCGTAGTCATTTATCGGTTCTTATCCTTACTTAATTCACAATTAAAAAAAAGAGAAGTCGACAATTTAATTATATACTGTATAACGCTAAATAGATAATTAAGAAATAGTGATAATTTATATTATATATATATATATATATATATATATATATATATATATATATATATATATATATATATATATATATATATATATATATATATATATATATATATATAATATTCGAAACTTCAATCTTGTTTGTAAATAGGGAAGGTCATGTAGATAATCATAATAAACCTATTCATGATTAGTATCACTAACTAAACCTAAGACAGGTAGAGGTTGGTTATGTAGTCATCATAAACGCCATACAATAATCACATCAAATTTTACCATATATGATCTAATGCCAATAAGTTATGATAATAAAAACAAAAACATCCCTGTTTGGCGAAAACCTTAGTTATGTTATAAGGCTTAATAGTACGATTACCCTTGTTTAGTGTCCTGTTTATATAATATACGTGTGTGTGTGTGTGTGTTTTAAAGAGATACATATTCTGTTTTTTTCTGATTTTCCTTCATTAATTCTTTTCTTTTTTTACGATGCCTTCACTGTGTCTCAACTCCCTGTGCAGCTACTTCCCCTGGTGCCTCTCCCCCGCCCCTCCCCATGCTTGTCCTTAAGTATAAACACATAATAATTGTTCTTTATGCTCCTTGATTCTTCACTATACTTAGTCAAACCCGCATTACACTGATGGTGATGTCAATGTTAACACTATATCTGAATCTTTTATTATGGTTTATATAATGGTAGTTAATTTTTATTGTATCATTTCATTATTATTATCATTGTTATTATTATTATTATTTTTATTAATATCCTGAGTCGGAACTATTTTGTTTGTTTACGTACTGAGTTGATATAAAGGTTAATTGTGAAAAAAGGAAAGAAATTAGTAAGTTATAGGAGGTAAAAGTCCATGAGTCCAGACCACCATCATTACTCGCAGTAAAACGAGGGGAAATTATCGTGAATATTAAGTGAGCATATTGTATGGCCACTGACAAATTAGATATTTCCATTTGTGGAAATTTTAATAGAAAATGACTGGTTTGATCCTGATGTTATTAGAGAGATGGATTAGATGGTGACCAACGTTAGGTTAGTTTAAGTTAGGTTTGATAGTGACTTAGGTTTGGTTGCAAGGTGACCAAGGTTATTTTTGGTTAGGTTAGGTTTATTTTGATGGTGACTTAGGTTAGGTTTATTTTGATGGTGACCAAGGTTAGGTTAGGTTTGATGGTGACCAAGGTTAGGTTAGGTTAGGTTTGGTTTGATGGTGACCAAGGTTAGTGTTTATTATTTTAGCGAACGTCAAGGGTGGCGGTCTAGGCCTTCTGAGGGGTGAGCATTATCTGCTGTACCTTACTGCCCTTCTTGACCATTTTTCCGTAAAGAATTTGTGGGGAGTAACTCTTAAACTGCTTGACCAATCTTCTGTAAACTTTAAAAGGTAATACATCTTAATTACACAACACGTAGAGAATAATTTTCAGACTTTTTTTCATTGTATCATTACCGAATTAATTATATTTTCTATTGACTGTGGCCAGATGTGTTTATTAGGACTGTCTCGTAAATAGTGGCCAGGATAATTACGACTCACTTTATGGCCACTTCATTCATTATGGCCAGAAATAATTACGAGTCACTTCATGGCCACTTCACTTTACGACTCCTTCACTTATTATGGCCAAAAAGGACAATTGTGAATCACGGGACAGAAACATAACAGCCTAATGTGTAACCTGTATGGTTGGGCTGTTCCCATTAGGCCATAAAACGAATAGTTTCTTTCGTCACTATTATAAACGATACTGCCTAGATAATACAATAAGGAAAAACAATAGTTATATTTTTGGTTCCACTGATGTATGGTAATGCCTTTATTTATTTCACTTTCGTCATTTCATTCATTGTGTATTCAGTTCTTGCCTCTATTACAGTCTATAAAATGATTGTTCAACGATTAGAGAATAAATTGTTGATATTGTAAAGAAATAAGTTTGATTTCTTGCTCTAGTATTATCTTCATTACGTTTTCTTACTCATGTATATGTTAAAAAAATGGCTCTCTTGCATTGAAGGGTATGTCATCAATATTATTGACGTATTATTCAGCATTGTAATGTGTCTGATGACAAATGGTGGTATTGATATTCATTGTGTGTGTGGCTGTGTGTGTGTGTGTGTTTTCTTTCGTTTAAACCGCTGGGGCGCAATGATGTAGTAGTCAGCGTGGCACTCTGAAACTCTGGGGGTAGTCCTGTGTTCAGATTCCTGGCACAAGTTATCTAAACGATGGGCAGGATCTCCTGCGCTCGTTCGACTCTGTCTGCCCATTAGTAAGTTGCGGAATGGGATATCCCAATAGATTCGGCTGGGTCTGAATGTTTTCAGGGAGATAATCGATTCAGCGGTGCGGTTGACAAATCCATCTGAGTCTTCTTGAACTTTGTTATTCTTTGACATTGGGTCATGCAACTCGTTAACTCAGGATGTGGTTGTTTGAGATGGCGATAACTTCCACACCTAAACAAACTCAAGCCTAGGTGGCCCTAGGGCCGGCCATCCTCGTTACACGAGGGGCTACCATTATATTATGAAAGCTGGAGGGATCTTGTTAATATCATGACCATAACAGACTTGGTGTGAGTGAGTTGATCCAACCACAACTTAACTTGTCTCCCTGCAACACAAGTGTTCCGCCATTCTCTTAAAATACCCGAATCTGTGATAAAGTGAACATAATAAAACGTGTAAACAGTCATTACTCTCCCAGTGAATTACATAGAAAAGACTAAAGAGTAAAACACCAAAAAAAACATAAATTATGATCACTGATTTTAATGGTATATGAGTTTCTAAATACATTACTAGACTGTCTCCTCCAAAAAAATTCACTGTCGCTTGGAGACTCTTTATCTATACACATAGTGTACAAATTGACACATAATGTACAAATGAACATAGTGTAATATGGAAAAGGTGTACTGGTGGACACAGTGTACTGTACAGGTGGACAGAGTGTATAGATGGTCATAGTGCACAGGTGAACATATTGTACAGGTGAACACAGTCTACCGGTGGGCATAGTGTACAGGTGAAAATAGTCTACAGATGGGCAGTGTGTACAGGTGGTCATAGTGTACAGGTAAACAAAGTATACAGGTGGTCATAAAGTACAAGTGGGCATAGTGTATAGGTGAACATAGTGTACAAGTGAACAAAATGTGCAGGTGGACATACTGTACATATAGTTCTTGTTCATGGTATACGAGGAAATTAATTTTGTGTAATTCCTGATCATCTTCCACCAGGAAGCTTCTTCACACATGGACACTGGCGCTACACATGTCCTTGGTAAATGGTTCAAAGTATTGAGACAAACCCTCGGGAATCATAATATGTGGACTCGTGGAGGTTGACTCAGGCATTGTTGGTAGTTTAGTCAACAAGGCTGGTACAGTGGTGGCCGTCGGTCACAACCACAAGTTGAAGAAAATTATAATTATAATAATACAAAAAAAACACCAATGTGTTTGTGAGTTTTGTCGGACTGCTTACTGGTGGGCGTGTATGTTGAGTGTTACCTAGGGGGACGTTGAGAATCGTGAACCCCAAACACGACATTTCCTCAGAGAGGAACTTAACTTTATGGTAACAGTCACACACTGGCCCATACCACTCCTCTATGATATGACAACACAAATGTCATCATACCATATTTCGTAAAGAAGTGATCCCAGGGAGGGACACACACAAGGTGCCCTGTTATCACAGCCAAACGTCGCTCACCAACACACTCCGGGCCAGGTGCGATCAGCGGACCAGCGAGGCAGGAAGGAGCACGAGTTTCACTATACCATCGACTAGTCATAATCTTTTAAAATTTGGTGAGGATATATATATACCGTATTGACGATGAAGGTCATGAGTCATTCAGTGTTGCTGAGACTTCAGTGAACATTCATTCCTTCACTCTCACATACACGTATTCTTCTTCACTGACCCTCCTTATATTTTCATGTCATAAGTTTCCTTTTTTTTTATGCATAAAGAGGAAAAGTGACTTGGGAAGTGTTTCGAAGTGACTGCATCCCACAAGGCACAGAAGATTCCAGGATACTTCAGTAACCAGATGACGGAGGGCGAGTGTACAAGTGTTCATCACATTACCTCTCAGGCAGGGACCCCCCCGCCCCCCCAACCCCCCTGTCCTGACGTCCAGCATCAGAACTTGCGTAATTCTATATAAGTATGGGTGTATGTAAGTGTATGTACAGTAAGTTTATATGTATTGGTGATGGTGGTCGTAGTGCTGTGATGTGGTGATGGTCGTGGTGCTGTGATGTGGTGATGGTCGTGGTGCTGTGATGTGGTGATGTGGTTCTGTGATGTGGTGATGGTCGTGGTGCTGTGATGTGGTGATGGTCGTGGTGCTGTGATGTGGTGATGGTCGTGGTGCTGTGATGTGGTGATGGTCGTGGTGCTGTGATGTGGTGATGGTCGTAGTGGTTGTCTTGATAAATGGGAGTTCATACAAGAGGTGACAGACTGACGAGTGTGTAGGAGGGGTGATTGGGAGGGAGAAGGAGTGGGAGGAAATGTATGTGGGAGGGGGAGTGGGAGGAGGAGGAGGAGTGGGAGAATAGAGGAATGTTAGGAAGTAAGAGTGGTAGAGAGGAGGAATGTGAGGGAGGAAGAGGAGTGTAAGGGTGGAGGAATGTGAGGGAGGGAGAATGTGAGGGAGGGAGAATGTGAGGGAGGGAGAATGTGAGGGAGTTCGAGGAGTAATAGTAAGAAGGAGTGTTTTACAGTTAACAAACTTATTGACAAAGCTTGAAGTACAGTTTGCCTATTCTGAGTAATTCATCCAGGTCTGGACACTGAGGATGCTATCACTTCCCACTGCCAAACAGGACAGTGGTTCATATACAACCAAGAGTCACATTCTAATTGAGGACTAATCAGTGTGGGCAGCAAATTTGGGATAAACAGTGATGGTGGAGGGAGTGAGTAATAGGGAGGGGAACGGTTACCTTGGCATGGTGAGGTACTGCGAACGAAAACTTCACCCTTTCCACTCCCTTACCCTCTTTTACCTCTCCTTACCCTTCTCTCCCTCCTCTCCATTTCCCAAAACCACTGTCCTTCCTTCCTTCCTTCTTTCCTTCTTTCCTTCCTTCCTTCCTTCCTTCCTTCCTTCCTTCCTCACCTCATACACGCCCCACCCTTCATAATCACGTTCTTAATCCCCACCATAACTACCTCTTAAACTTCTGTTCCTTAGTCACCCCTCCCTACTATCTGTCTTCCCTTCCCAGCCTCTTCCACCACCACCACCATAACCTCTACCATCATAACCTCTACCATCATAACCTCTACCATCATAACCTCTACCACCATAACATCTACCAACACCACCACCACTGTCTCACTCCAGTCCAAACACGTGACTCTTTCCCCATCTTAACACAACCAACAACTACATCACGCCACGTCCTCCACCCACCCCAACCACGCCACGTCCTCCACCCACCCCAACCACGCCACGTCCTCCACCCACCCCAACCACGCCACGTCCTCCACCCACCCCAACCACCACCTCCTCCACCCACCCAACCACGCCATGTCACTCCACCCCACTAACCACGCCACGTCACTCCACCACCCCAACCGCCGATCCTCCACCACCCCAACCGCCATGTCCTCCACCCAGCCCAACCACGCCACGTCCTCCACCCACCCCAACCACGCCACGTCCTCAACCCAGCAACCACGCCACGTCCTCAGCCCAGCCGCCGCCACGTCCTCCGCCCGCCCCAACCACGCCGTCCTCGGCCCCACCCCCAACCACGCCACGTCCTCCACCCACCCCAACCACGCACGTCCTCAGCCCACCCCCAACCACGCCACGTCCTCCACCCACCCCAACCGCCATTTTCCTCCACCCGCACCCCAACCACGCCACGTCACTCCACCCCACCCCAACCACATCCGTCAGCCACCCCCAACCACGCCACGTCCTCCACCCAGCCCAACCACGCCACGTCACTCCACCCAGCCCAACCACGCCACGTCTCAACCCACCCCCAACCGCCACGTCACCTCAACCCACCCCAACCACCAAGTCCTCCACCCATCCCAACTACGCCATTCCTCCACCCACCCCAACCGCGCCACGTCCTCAACCCACCCCAACCACGCCACGTCCTCAGCCACCCCCAACCACGCCACGTCCTCCACCCCACCCCAACCACGCCATGTCCTCCACCCAGCCCAACCACGCCAAGTCCTCCACCCACCCCAACCACGCCAAGTCCTCCACCCACCCCAACCACGCCACGTCCTCCACCCACCCCAACCACGCCACGTCCTCCACACACCGTAACCAAATCATCCTATCCACCTATCCTCCTCCTCCTCACATCTCCACATCTCCTCCCCTTCTTGATTGCCTCTCAAAGGTCATCAATCGTTAGTCGTCGTCGTATTGAGTGTCCTTGGCAGAGGGCGTGAGAGTCATCTTCATTTGATCACAACAATATTTCGTGTATCTTTACCTAACCTAACCTAACCTGTTGAATATTTACAAATTAATTCGTCATGGAAAAGTTTATTACTCCTCGTTATGGCTGGCAGGAGAGTTGATGTCGGGAGGTTATTACTCGACAGTCACATCAGGTACAATTATAAATTATTTAAATTATCTGTTGCAATTTAAAAAGAAAAAGATCTATATCTTATCAACCTAAGTTAATTATCAGAAACGCATTTTTTTCTAAATTTCTAAACGAACTAACAATTCTCTCAAACGACTTTTTTTTATTCTAAATTAAATAAAATCTCAGAAATACAACTTTTTTTTTCCAAGTCAAATTAATTCACAGACATTAAAAGTTTGCTGCAGATTTGACACGAATCTACCAGACCCGACACCCACGGCCTCACCACCTGTACTGTACGTCACCTGGTGTAATTTATCTCTGTCAGGTTAACCAATAATATAAGTCTTGGTGTGTGTGTGTGTGTGTGTGTGTGTGTGTGTGTGTGTGTGTGTGTGTGTGTGTTTCTATTTCGGCATCACTCAACCTATATCCACGTGAGTTAATTAGAATCATCTCCTATAAATACTCCAGTCAGTAAAAAATGTCACTCAGGAGCCCTTCATCATTGCTAGTGCCATTTTAAGACCATTTACCAGCCTCCTCCCGCTGATGAGTGGCACAGTGCCTTCACGGTGAGGTTAGAGGCTTGACTGGTGAAGCCTTTTGGAAGGTTATGTGAGTGTTGGTGATGATGGTGGGTGAGGTGAACAACGTTGGAGGGTGAGGTGAACAACGTTGGAGGGTGAGGTGAACAACGTTGGAGGGTGAGGTGAACAACGTTGGAGGGTGAGGTGAACAACGTTGGAGGGTGAGGTGAACAACGTTGGAGGGTGAGGTGAACGTTGGAGGGTGAGGTCAACGTTGGAGGGTGAGATGAACAACGTTGGAGGGTGAGGTGAACGTTGGAGGGTGAGATAATTTCTTTGATTGGAGGGTGAGGTGAACGTTGGAGGGTGAGGTGAACAACGTTGGAGGGTTATTGTGAACGTTAGAGGTTTAATGTAAAGGTTGAAAGGTTTAATGTGAACGATGAAATTTTAATATGAACTTTAAAGGTTTAACGTAAATGCTTAATGTTCATTGTGAACGTTTAAGGGTTAAGGTGAATGTTGAAGATGTAATGTGAACGTTGAAGGGTTTTTGTGAACGTTCGAGGTTTAAGTAAACGCTGGAGGTTTAATGGTTATTCATTAACAATTTACTGAATGTTGACAGTCAAGATAGAGTTATCTGAATGTTACTGATGAGTAATGAATGGTTGAATGTTGATGGTTATGATGAGGAGGTAAATGAATGAATGTAGTTGGAGATTTATCTGGATGCTACAGGGCTTATAGAATGTTCATAGACATATTAGATGAATTTACTGAATGTTAACGGTGACTGTGATGAATGGTTAGAATGTTAATAGAAACATTGATCGATTGGCTGAATGTTGATGCTACTGGGTGTTTATAGGTGGTTTATACAAGCTGTAATCTGCAGCACCATTAGGACAGCATCATTATAACACCAATTGCACCATTAGCTCCTTATAATGGCTATAACTAATTAAATTATAGAATTGATTTTTAATAATAAAACAAGTGTGAGTGAATGTTGTATTACTTAACCAAACACACTGCTACGCCAGGTGTGTGTGTCTATCTCAAGTATGGTTAGGTTAGGTTAGGTTAGGTTAGGTTAGGTTAGGTTAGGTTAGGTTAGGTTAGAACTTGGGTGTCTGTATCACTTGTTAGTTTCCTTAAATCCGCTAGATCAGTGTTGTGATCATCTGAAGATTAGACACCCCAGCTTATTTCAACTAAATATTAATAATCCTAACGTTAACCTAACCTAACCTAACCTAATCTAATCTAACCAAACCTCTCCTAATGTAACCTACCCAAGCCTAACCTAACTAACCTAACGTTAACATAACCAAACCCAGCCTCACCTAATGTAACCTACCCAAGCCTAACCTAACCTAACCTAACCTAACCTAACCTAACCTAACCTAACCTAACCTAACCTAACCTAACCTAACCTAACCTAACCTAACCTAACTAACCTAACGTTAACCTAACCAAACCCAGCCTCACCTAATGTAACCTACCCAAGCCTAACCTAACCTAAGTTCACATTAAGTTAATGTGATATATATATATATATATATATATATATATATATATATATATATATATATATATATATATATATATATATATATATATATATATATATATATATATATATATATATAACGTGGCTGTAGTGTAGACATCAGACAACCAACAAAGTCTCTCCTCCCGGTATCAGAGACAATTACCTCCAGGGGCTCACAACTTCTCTCCTAAAATGGCGTTCTCTCCCTTGATCTCATATCTATAGAGACTTGTGGACATAAATCAAAAAGGACACTAGAGAAATGGCGGTCTTTTGAAAGGGGAGATACTGTACACAAGTCAAAGGAGACAAGCAGGGGAGATGGTGAAGGTCTCGTGAAGGGGGAGAGAGAGAGAGAGAGACACGGGTGATTTGAAGGACGATAAACGCACGGTAGAGACAGAGATGGTCCAAGATATTGTGTGGCTCTTTCCTTCTTATCCTTATCGTGTCTGTCTGTCTGTCTGTCTGTCTGTCAATGCCAGTGCCGTTGTGGACTTCATTTTACGTCTTCATAGTCAATGTTGTTTTACAGTGCCCAATTACGACGTCCGTAAATGTCATAGCAAACGACGACGGTGTCACTGTAAAACGCGGAGCTAACAGAAAATCCCCTTAAAACAAAAAATATTGTGGCCAACCGTAGATTTTTTACAGTGAATCACAGTAATATTCGAGGTAATTTCTTACAATGTAGCCTTGCATGCTTCTCTATGCCCGTAGGACCCTTGGTGGGAATTGAGTTTCTTTTTCTTTACAATCATGACGCTCCACTTGTCAGAGATGGAGACTCATTATATGTTTTTTATATAAGAGATATCCTCTATAATTGTCATACAGTGCTGAACGATCCGTTGGCTCCAGTACTTGACTCTGAGCCAAAATTCCATAAATCAGTCAACCTCACTCCGTCAACTGTATATGAATGATGGACATTAGAAGTGATGGCAGTAAACAGAAGTCACCAGTCATCGCGCGCGGCACTCACACACACACACACACACACACACACACACACACACACACACAGACACGCGCGCAAGATATCCAAGAAATTTTAGAGAGAGAGAGAGAGTCTGTTGGACGTCACCTGTAAGAGATGTAGTGTAAAAGAAAAGAGATAATTAGTCAGACACCGTAAAGTCGTAGACATCAAATATATGAACCCCTTGATGTGCGTGTGACCCACCAGGGCAGAGTGGCGAGCAGGGCTTTAGATTTCGCCAACCTCAGATGTGGCGGCGATTAATCATGGCGAGCAACTCATGATCATTTTATCCCTCCCCACCCCACCCCACCCCACCCCACCCCACCCCACCCCACCCCACCCCACCGGACACTTGATGCTTTACGTAAGAAACGGTAAAATATGAGTAATGAGTATTGTGTGTGTGTGTGTGTGTGTGTGTGTGTGTGTGTGTGTGTGTGTGTGTGTGTGTGTGTGTGTGTGTGTTCTATCTCTCTCTCTCTCTCTCTCTCTCTCTCTCTCTCTCTCTCTCTCTCTCTCTCTCTCTCTCTCTCTCTCTCTCTCTCTCTCTCTCTCTCTCTCTCTCTCTCTCTCTCTCTCTCTCTCACACACACACACACAAGCGGGGCAGAACTAGGTCAAGTTAGATCAAGGAAGGAATCCCTGAGTATTAAATATTTTACCCCACCACTAATGGCATGTGAAAATCTGTGATGTAAAATGTCCCTCCCTCCCTCCCTCCCTCCCTCACTTGTTCCCGAAGATCGTGTTGCCATTTAATTACCGTGTGCGCGTCATTGAAGGGGGGGGAGGGGGGCATAGCGTTCAATCTTTCCTTCACAATTTGCATTATTGAAGATGGTGTACGAAAACAGGAAGATAATTTTAATACTCCAGAACTGTAGACTTAATATGTGGGAAATTAATATTATTATGTAAATACTAAAGGCAGTTAGTTTTTGTTTTTGTTTTTTTTCAGTGAGATGATTTATTTCGTTTAATCTTTATATAATTTTAATTACGAATAATATTAGGTATATAGAAAGCTATAGCCTCACTGTAGTACACAAAAGCTTCCCACGTTTTGAGAGAAAGATATATATTTATAGGTCCTTTCGATCTATTTCATCTAACATTACATTATTACTCATATCATAGAACACACACAACACACACAACACACACACGCGTGCGCTACTACTACTACTTCTTTGCTATCACTCGGAATCCAGCATGACGATCATCCAGCTATGATACAATGATATTAGTTATTAGGGATGTCACCTTCAGTGGTGAGTTCTGAGGTAACTAAAGAGGCCGATACGGGACCGGCAGGGTCGATCACAGATGTTGCACATGTGGGGGGCTACATCTAGTGCAGGAGGGGCGGCGGCACCGTCTTTCTGGCGTTGGCGCTTGTCTGCCTCGTTATGCAGTCGGGCTAACTCGAAAGTATTGACACCTTCTTGTGTGGTGATCCTCCAAGCGTTACGATGAAGGGGTGGGTCGATTTGGCATTTTTTTCAGATTTATTTTAAGACTATCCTTATACCTTTTCAGTTGCCCGCCAGCGTTACGTTTACTTAGATGTTTTGGCAGTCTACTGTCGTCCATGAGGGTAACATGGCCAGTCCAGCGCAGTTGTTCAGGGATAATGGTAGCTACACACACACACACACACACACACACATACACTCAACGCACACGCACACACACACACGCACACGCACACACACGCACACACACACATACACTCAACACACACGCACACACTCAACACACACACACACACACACACACCTACCTGTCATGAGTGTTAAAGAGGTCAGAGGCGCTAGTGAGCTAGGGCACGGAGTTACGACGCCATCACACAGACCGCGAGAGATAGCATCCTATTAAGGGGAATTTGTTTCTCTTGAGGCCAACTGCTCCTTACCCGCCCTGACTCCAGTGTTCCCACAAGCTCATTAAAGACCAATTACGCGCCTCAGTGACTCCAACTTACCTGACTATTTCCAGCAACAGGATCCTAGTATAAGACGTGTATGTGTCTGTTATTAACTGGAGTATGACCTCAGTATAACACGTGTCACGCCTTGTCCTGTGTCTGTTATTAACTTGAACTCGACCTCAGTATAACACGTGTCACACCTTGTCCTGAGAGCGTAGGGTGCTTGCCTATCGGTCTAAACAAATGTTTATTTTAATATTCCAACAAACAGGGTACTACACTCTTCACTGACAGTCATTAACTTTCTCCCTATAACTCACTGTAACCAGTAACACGTCTAATGCAACATGTAATACCAGCTAAAGCTCCCACAACGCCAGTAATACCAATTAAGTAAAACCAATTATCATCATGAAATACAGCGGTGATGATAGTAGAGTGTCACAGGTAACATATTATTCTTGTCACACGCGCACTCATCCTTGTAACACCAGCAAGGGTTCTTTTAGTACCATCAGGTATGTAAAATCAAGTAACACATCCACAGCGTAAATCTTGTGACACACCACACACACACACACACACACACACACACACACACACACACTCACTCAAGTAACGCATCCTAAAAAGTCAGTAGACCAAACATGCCTGAGTCTTAGGCGAGAGCAAACAACTCTTTACATAGGCAATTTCGTTTCACTTTACACACACGCAAACAAGCATTTAAATAAACTATAAATATAAACGAATGAACACGGAAGGGATAGTAAGTCAAGAATGTGAACAAAACATCTGATAAATCACATACTGTACAGCAATTCAGTAATGATAATCATTTTTATCATTAGTTATGTTTCATCCATATTTTTCACCTCAAAGCGTTTCAGATATGAATATTTCGAGTAGGTGGTTTTTCGTTCCCCACCAGCCTGTGGCATTTTAATTAACAATATAATGAGCTGGGCGAGTGAGAAAGTGGCGTCAAACTGGCGGCCGGGGACGTACGAGAAGGTATATGTCAGTCAGTGAGGCAGTCAGGTTGTCATGGTGTGTAACGTAGCTGTAGATAACATGAGTTAAGGAAATCAAATAGTGAATGATATACTTAACACTGACTGCCATTCACCATGACGATCGCGGCCATTCCAGTAGTGAGGGCATTAGGAATTTGCTAAAGTAATATTAATTCTCATGATGCAGTGTTGTGCCGCTCGTGAATTTGCGTCAGCGTGTAGAATTAAGACTATGTCGCTCGTGGATCTGCGTCGATTTGTGTGTTGTTACTGACTATAAATTCTGCTAGATGTACAGTGCCCGTGCGTAAGTTTGTTCGTAAAACTATTAATTAAGAGCCATTGATTATAACTACTGTCGCGATCCCACTACCCTTTATACTTGGGGAGTGAATCCTACCCCAAGTTATTAACAAATAAAGGTACAAATAGGGAACACGGCAATAATTATCCCCACCAAATACCTACTCAACTAAATGTACTTGAAAAAAGTAAGAACAGTTGAAATAAGTGAATCACAAAAGGGAAGATAATTAATTAATTCGATTTATGTTTTAAAGGGAGTAATGATTAGCAAACATGAATTTAAGGGAATAAGTAATTGTATAATAAAATAAGAGTGATGCCGGAAGGGCGAAAATATACTGTAAGGAGTTAGACCAAACAAATATTACTTAACATTACTATATTACACAAGACACACGAAATATATATATACAACAATCACTACAAAATGATTATCCCTACCAAACAGGAGATTCCTTACCACCAGGATCCCTTCCTAGGCCTAACTAAACGTGTCACTAATACCTGATACCCCTAGGGCATTGCACAAGACTGGATAAAGCACTAGACAAGGGTCAAGGCTAGAGAACGAATGGACACGTCTAACCTATGCCACGGATTTTCGCTACTGGGGTGGCGTGGGTACGCCGCCGAAAAGCGCGTCTCATCTCACGTGATCCAGACATTTGCTAGATATTTTATATAATTAATTAATACTCTCTTGATTTGAACTTAACAGAGTAAGACAATGATGCATATTAATAACATACATAAATATACAATTAACCTAAGTAACTAAGAACAATAATAATATAATAAGTACAATTAACAAATTATTAATAGCTTATGTGAAATGGAGGCGTGAACATATGCCTCACGCTATGCGAGTTCCCGAGCGCTCAGGCACGTGACACTACATATATTTAACGGTAATTTGATGATGTCCCTGAATATGTAAATAACGAAACTATTAAATATTAGCTTGTGTGTGTGTGTGTGTGTGTGTGTGTGTGTGTGTGTGTGTAGGTTTGTTAGTCGCTGGAGTTGTACTCAGCTGATGTGCTTGATTAAACAATATACGTACTGTATTGTGTATAAAAACAGAGCCGGAATGTGATAGCTGATGACTGTTCTCTCTTAAGCGGTAAAAACGCTGCTTGAGGTTTACCCAGAACCTCATGATATAAACATGTGCTGTGACGTCATGCCAACACTGGAGTCTCGGGCCTGGGAGACCGTCCTGGTCACGGAGGTGTAAGGCAGGTGGCGTGCCGCACACTCCTCCCATCACGAAAGAAACCTCCACTAATTAATATTTAAGCGAACTATAAAAGAAACTTGTTACGAAATGAGGAAAGATCGATTACAAGGAGTAAAATTAGGTCGTTAGTAGTTGTTCTAGGTAAGAGAGAACCATAATGAGGGTAGTTAGGCCGCTGAGTGACGTAACATCCAAACAAATCAATCACTTATCTACTCCGCTTATAGACCAGTATCGACTGTTAGGATATACACAAGGTTAAGGCTATTATAAATCACTGTAATTTGGCATCCAAAACGAGAGGGTTTAACAGGGAGTGACGGCTGGCCACCTAACGAGACCCGACCCGGAGCTCCTGTCGTTCGCTAATTGAAATTCTGATGTGAGAAATCTTCCTCCTGTTCTTCCTCGTCTCTCGTATATTAATCCCGATCTTACTTAACATCCAGCTGTTAATTGCTGCCTGTAAGGGTGCAAAATTTTCCTCCAGGATCTTTCACATCTTCCTTTTCATTTGTCTTCCTCTTCATCTTCCTCGTCTTCCTCTTCATCTTCCTCGTCTTCCTCTTCACCTTCCTTGTCTTCCTCTTACTCTTCCTCGGCTTCCTCTTCCTCATCTTCCTTCTCTTCCTCCTAATCATCTTCATTTATATGTGTCCGTGAGGTGAACATCAGCTGAGGAGGAGTGGTGTAGTATACCTATGTACTGTATGTTCTTATTGTATGGTAAGTGTCAGTGCCTAGTGTCTCTTATGGTCAAACAGGTGCTTATATAATGGCTTACGTCTGTTATGGTGCCCCGCTGTCTTGAGGTTATCTATATTGTTAACTCGCTGTCTGTGTCTTCTATGGTCCTTGCCTATTATCTTCTTCTTTCTACCTTCTCCTCGTCCTGCAGTCTACGCCTGTTGATGTGCTGACAGCAACACGCAGGTAAACAAAAACAGTGGCTGGTGTACCTTGTGTTATTTAAGGGATCCACCAGACACCTGCCCTCGACAACACTTCACTGAACCTGGAATATAATATTTAACATTGTTGTTGTGGAAGTCTTAAAGGACATAATAAGATGCAGGAAATACAGCTCCACCTTTAGTTCGATGTGTTAAGAGACTCTTCACTTCAGACAAGGAAATGTGGATTATTCACGTAAAGTTGGGATTATTTTACTGGAGCTCTTATTTGACATTGTCCTCTCGTACCTCACCGCTTTTTGTTAGTTATTTCACAAAGCTATTAGGAAATTTATATTAACATATATGATTCACAATTTGAAGACTTCCTCGAACTCTTCAGGTGAGGGATGAAATATCAGTATGTAGCAAACGTTCCCTCTCTAGGTCTCTGTGCTGAGGTGTTTCGCTGGAACAAGTAGCTGGCTGCTTTGGTGCCCCCGTTGGTTTCAATAAGGCTGGAACTCGTCTCATTCATGAACATCAGGGAACTGTTGTCACTGACTCCCAGACTCTTTTGGGTTATTGGGACAAAACAATTTTCGTGGGTCAGATTCATGTATTTTGTCTTCTGATATTTTCTTGAGCCTGCTGCACTTCTCGCTCCACTTATCCCCTTTTTAAGATTTAAGACAACTGAAAATTTTGCTAAACAAAGAAAATATTTCGTTGTTGTTACTATAATTAATGGAAACTATTTAATTTGAAGAATATTTTTTTGTTTTATTTAAGACGTTCATAAGCTTGATATAAACAAGACCACGCGTGTGTATGTGTTCGAGCACGCGTGCGCGCGTTACGCAAAATAGGGATAATTTCAAAATTTCTTTAATTTCTTCGTATTTTTTTTACTCAAATTCTAACCAGTTCATATAAAGGGACGATCCGGTAGATAATCATATTATGAATACACATACACATGAATGTATTGTATTTTTGGAAAGAGACGGTCGCTTTGGTATGAAACAAACAGTTGAAATTTGACAGTACTGATGCCTGATGTGTGTCTGTGTTTTCTTGCATGCGCGTGTGAGTGGGCATGTGCGTGTATGTGCGTGCGTGCCGAGAGTTGCGTGCCACTCTACGTGTTGGTAATTCTTCAGGTGGCCGGTGAGGAAGTAATTATACCGATGGAAGAATGTGCTGGAGGGTGGACTTAATGTATCGTAAAGGTCGCTGTGGGAGCTCTGCACTTCTCCTCAACTCACTTTGTACTTAACGCTTTGATCTTAAACTATTTGGTCACCTTTAGAAGCGAGTCGTTTGCAGTAATGGGCACAACAGCTCGACTGATACCACCCTGCGTGTCTCCTGGAGATAGAACGACACAAAGACACACAGACACACACGTTACACATGTGCATAGGAGATATTTTTGCTTTTAAATATTTGAAATTAGTTTTCTTTTTCCAAATTCTTGTCATATACGTATCTGTACAACGAGTGAAGGATGGTGTGTGTGTGTGTGTGTGTGTGTGTGTGTGTGCGTGTGCGCGCGTGTGTGTGTGTGTGCGAGAAGAAATGAGGAGAGAGAGAGAGAGAGAGAGAGAGAGAGAGAGAGAGAGAGAGAGAGAGAGAGAGAGGCGAGTGAGAGTGATTGAGAGAGAGAGAACGTACAGTAAGTGGTGTGTGTGTGTCCATGTGTTGGTTCACCACCTTTGTTCTCACACGTGTATGTATGAGAGACGAACATGAATGTCAACAGGAGGACTGGGTGAGTAGAGGAGGCACGTGGATCACACTCCCTCACACACTGTTACTTGTGTACTCAGGGTGATTGGGTGTGGTGATGGTGGGTGGAAGAGGTCGGCTGAATGTGTTGTTGTTTATTTTGGTAAAGCGTTTTTTTTAGGGGGGGGGGGTCCGGGACAATTAATTAGTGAGACCAATAATCACCTGTTTATTTATTTATTTATGTTCTATTTTCTCTTTTATTTACAACATTGTGACTGTTGTTGCATATTACTTTTTATGATTACTTTTTTTATTATTATTAGCTATCATTAATTTGAATTATATTTTATTGCTGTTTTAGTTTATAGACGTAGTAATGTTTATAGTTATGAATTAAATAAATTCATCTCAAAGAATGCTCTAGTTTACTCGTGTGTAACGAAGGCTAGTGAATAATAGTGAAATTATTTGACGTTACGTGCATTTCTGCGGTAACATGCATCTCTAGGTAAGAACAAACTCTTTGGACGCATCACTGGTGGAGGTGTAAGACTGTATATAACATCCCGGACCACGTGGGAAGTCCCTCGTCACCATAACAACAGTGGTGTTGCCAACGAGCGTGAGCGACAGAAACTAAAAAATTCCAATGATTGTGATTTTATTGTGGCTCTCTTGTTGGTATAAGAGTTGAAAACAAACCACTACATGATACACTACACCTCGGTGCTCTTAGCTCCTATGCTTTTATGTGGTGACCTCTATTTAGCTTTTTACTAAAGGAAAATATTTTTAAGAATAGTTTGGAATTTTACCGACATTGACTGACACACAGCACCATTATCGGGTAGTGATGCATTGTTTCCACGTCACTGAAGACAGACATTTGACAACTTGGAGCAGTCTTTGCATATCACTGTGCAATTATATCTAATCGTTTCATCTACATTCTTTCAATGACTTTGACAAACGTAATTACCGTCGCCTCCAGACAGCCTTATACCTTGACCCTCCTGTGTGTGATCCTAATAGCGGTCTCCTTGCTGTGCTGTTCAGAGGTCATCTTGTACTGAAGGCACTGTATGTTGTTCATGCTTCCGGCAAGTGTGACCATTTAGAGTTTCTTCGCGGAACTTGTCCACACTTTCCCTGAACCTTCACCTCAGCCACACTATCTCTAGGGCGGATCAGGTGTGCTTGTTAGAGACATAAATACCGTGCCTTTGTGACTGCTGGACAGACTTGCTGAGCTTCACCTACTGCCTTCATTTGGTCCGAATAACGTTGTATCATCTTGTAACTGTATGCCATATTGGTAGTGCCTTCCACCAATGGCGCCATGATTCTCGTCGTTTCGTAAACGGCATATATTTCAGGTGATTACCAGTTCCGTAGACTGTAATGACTATACTTATAGTTTGTCTGTATCAACATGAACAGCTACCGGAGTGTCAACCACGCAGTGGCCGGTGTGACAGGCATCACCTTCTTGACAGGAGATACAAATGAAAGAATCGTCACCCTGTAAAGTACATTAATTTGCTCACAGTATTAGTTCAAACTATCAGTTGTTCTGTAATTTTTTTTCTTGCTTAGTTTCCTTCCATTAGTGAGAAGTATTGCCACCCGCCAGGTACTAGGGTGACTTGCGCTCTGTCAACTTGTTCTCAATTCCTTTTCTTCCTCTGGTCTCTCACTTGAAGCTTCCTTTCACCTGGGGGTGTGGATATTCTCTTAAGACACAGTACTATTACAATTAAAAGGAAACATATATCTATATATATATATATATATATATATATATATATATATATATATATATATATATATATATATATTGTTTTACTAATGAATCCTTATGAGATACTTATGGTGAACACAAACGTCTGGGGGGGGGGATTTATTTGTGCCACACTTACCTAAGTTGATGAGTGTTATGTCCTTGTGAGTCTCATATACATGTTGACACGTTTTACCTGTACACAACATACCATCACTACCATTGTCTGGTCACACTACACACACACACCACTAAGGTCGTACTAACAGTGGTAGAGGGAATGATGACGCAATACGCTTCCGTCCTGTTTTCTGCCAACATTTTTGTCACTAATAACACAGTCATAAAAACTGAGTTGCGCTCTAATAAATAACAATGATTTTCCGCTAGAATTATGCGCTGAAGAGTTATGAAAAAATTACTCGTAAATCGTAGCAAAAAGGCAAGTTCGATGTGGAGATAAAGCAAGCATATACACTGTATATGCATATGGATATCCTTTCTTAGCCCTTTTCGCCAAGTGTTTGTGCTAAGTACTGAGGGTGGTCACTAATTTGACACGACTCACAACTATGAAGAATTTTACCTTTCCATAACTAAGGTGACAGTCGTGTTGGCTGTATCTTTGTGTGTAGTCTCAACATCTTAATTTGTTATTTTTTCACTGAAATGTATTTTGAACCATATTTTTCCTTGGTGAAGTAACAAGACGGGACTTTGAAGTTTGTAAGTTTTTAATGCATGGCGATAATCACTTGTCGTTAAGTGTAGCGTGTAGCCTTGCTTCATATCCCATGCATGTACTGTACGTGCCTTGTGGTGTACTGGTGGCTGACAGTACAAGCAGGATTACACATAATAACTTTTTATAGTACATCAATACATTGAAGCATAAATTGAAAACAAACAAAAATACCTTCAACCTTAACTTATAAAATGCACATGATTGTAACACACACACACACACACACACACACATATATATATATATATATATATATATATATATATATATATATATATATATATATATATATATATATATATATATATATATATATACACACACACACACTAGCAGAATCGCCGCCCTCCGGCCGGCTCATCCGCTAGGCTCCACATTGTCTCACGGTTCGGTCCCCAAAACTTCTTCTTTCATCAATAGTTCATTAACGGTGTATGTAAGTTCCACCATGTTTTTCACTACAACGGTACAGCAAAGTATATTTTTTTAGCATTAAACTGTTATTATTTTATTGTCTAACCATCACTACATATAACACCACCCATCATCACTACATGTAACACCATCCATCATCACTACATATAACACCATCCATCATCACTACATCTAACACCACCCATCATCACTACATATAACACCACCCATCATCACTACATATAACACCATCCATCATCACTACATATAACACCACCCATCATCACTACATGTAACACCATCCATCATCACTACATATAACACCACCCATCATCACTACATATAACACCACCCATCATCATCACTACATATAACATCATCCATCATCACTACATATAACACCATCCATCATCACTACATATAACACCATCCATCATCACTACATATAACACCACCCTTCATCACTACAGATCGGTAAAGTAGTTTCCGAGATTCTCGTGCGGACACACAGACAGACAGACTTCTTTGTTTTATATAGATAGATTGTCTAATCATCACTACATGTAACACAATCCGTCATCACTACATATAACATCATCCATCATCACTACATATAACACCATCCATCATCACTACATATAACACCACCCATCATCACTACATGTAACACCATCCATCATCACCTTATATAACATCATCCATCATCACTACATATAACACCATCCATCATCACTACATATAACACCACCCATCATCACTACATATAACACCATCCATCATCACCACATATAACATCATCCATCATCACTACATATAACACCATCCATCATCATCACTACATATAACACCTTCCATCATCACTACAGATTGGTAAAGTAGTTTCCGAGATTCTCGTGCGGACACACAAACAAACACACACACACACACACACACACACACATATATATATATATATATATATATATATATATATATATATATATATATATATATATATATATATATATATATATATATATATATATATATATATATATATATATATATATATATATATATATATATATATATATATATATATGTGACCTAATAAACTAATCAGTTTTTTGTACTATTTTTTCAGGTAAGTTGCATTTGTAGTGGATATACTGTGGTGCCGTCAGGTAGTGAGTATAGCATTGTGGTTGGTGTGTTGTGAGGAGCAGTGTGTTTTGAGTGAGTGAGTGAGTGAGTGAGTGAAGTCTTCATGTGTTGTTTCAGGTCTCTTTCATGTGAGGGTTGTTGATGTTAGTAAGTATTAGTTTTCATAACAATCAGAGGTTGTGTGTGTATGTGCTTGCGTCTGTGTGCTTGTGTGTGCTCCTGTCTCTCTCTCTGTGATCTTGCATACAAAGGAATTCACCATTGCGTGCCGTCATCCACTTAACACCGGAATATATATTTTTTTTCTGTCGCTAAAAGGATATGAAGAAAAAAATGTCCCCACATTTTATCCATCAATCACGCTATGATACAACGTTCTTTCGTACGTCCACACAACGTTGACCACCTCTTCCTCTCATTCACAGTTAAGTGAGAAGAGTGCCTGTGACACACTTAAAATATCGGTAGGCGCCATATTGTTGATAGTATGAGGTGAGTGCCATATGAGTTAATATATATAGCCTATACTGTATATTAAAGGTGGAATGTATACACTAGGAGAGGCTATGCAAAGTGTGTAGTAGGAAAGAGTGCCAATTGAAGGAGATAACGTAAGGGTGCCAATAGGAAATGGTAGCCTGAGAGTATCTACTGGAGATAAAAAAGTAGGTGAGAAGAGAGAGAGAGAGAGAGAGAGATGATACGAACACAAATAGCCACCTACAGACCCAGGACAAAAATGCTACGTACATAGCCAGGATAGAGTGCCACGTACAGTACATAACCAGGACAAAATGCTACGTACAGGGCCAGAATAGAGTGTTACGTACATAGCCAGGACAGAGTGCCACGTACATAGCCAGGACAAAATGCAACGTACAGAGCTAGAACAGAATGCCATGGACAGAGCCAGAATAGAATGCCATGGACAGAGCTAGGATAGAGTGCCACGTACATAGCCAGGACAAATTGCAACGTACAGAGCCTGGACAAATTGCAACGTACAGAGCCAGAACAGAATGCCACGAACAGAGCCAGAACAGAGTGCCAGGTAGGGTTGGGCAGTGCGTCATCGGTGTCACTTGATATGCATGGGTGGCAGGCAGCCTGAGTTCACCTTAACCCCACCCGCTAGATCACACACTCCCAGTTTCCTCCTCTTCCTCCTCCTCCTCCTCCTCCTCTACCTCGAAATTTTTTCCCCTCCGTTCCTCCTCTTCCTCCTAAAAAAATGTTTTCCTCCAACCCTAATCCTCTTCTTCCACCTGCAACCCTCCTACTCCTCCTCCTCCTCCTCCTCCCCTTTCTCAATTTGGCCGTGAAATATGAACGAAGGTCAGTATTTGGCAATTGTGGAATTTCAGACGCACAAAGAAAGTCTGTGTGTGTGTGTGTGTGTGTGTGAGAGAGAGAGTATAGTGAAGCCTGTGTACGTATGTTATATACAGTATATTCTCTTCAATAATAGCTCATGTAATATTCAAGCAATCACAAATATTATCTTTAGTGAGTGGCACTGTGTTGGGCAGAGTGCCAGACTGCCTGTAGTTGTGGGGTGATATCTTCATTAGCTATCATTTACGCGCGTAATGGTTGAGACACCCACTGGTTAATATCATAAATTATAATTCGTCTCTTATTCATTAGTTTTCTTACTCTTACAGCGAATTGAACATAACATTGATTTCTTAAAAGAGTTTCGTCAAAAATGTCAGAATTTAAATTGAGGTATTTTTATTATTTGAACTACACTGAGGGAGATGTCTCTCGCTGAGGGAAATGTCTCTGATTCCTACGTATCATTACTTGTAAATCTTTCTCATAGTCAGATTTCTCTATAACATCGTTGTTCATCTGGTATCTGGTTTCTCAGTTTACATCTCCTAGACTAAGTACTATAAATTTGTCCACATTAAATTTCATCTGCTATTTTTCAGACCATTTGATATTTTTTTTAGATCTTCCTCTAGTTTTGCGGAGTCCTCGTCAGATTTAATTACACGCCCTATTTTAATGTCATCATCACATTTACTCATGTTGCTGTCGAAGCCTATGTATATGGGAACTTTACTATTGACGTTATTCCTATCGGATTTAGTGCCGTTAAAGCTTACTCGCTGTTTCCTGTCCTGTAACCAATCCCTAATCCATTTTAAAATATTTCCTCCAATGCCACGAGCCTCCACTTTTCGTATTAGTCTTTCGTGGGAGGACTCTGTCGAAGGTTTTGCTAAAGTCGAGATATACCACATCACAATCGTGCCCGTCGTCAACTGATTCGAAAACAGCTGAAATTTTTTTTAATAGATTAGTCAGATATGAACGACCACTTGTGAAGCCATGTTAGGAATCATTGATCAACTTGTGCTTCTCCAGGTGATTTCGAATAGAGTTTTAAATTATTGCTTCAAGCAATTTGCCTAGTATTGATGTTAGACTGATTGGACGGTAATCAGAGGATAGTGATCTGTCTCCCTTCTTGAAAATCGGTATTACATTCGCTATCCTCCAGGATTCTTGTGCTACACCCGTTTTTAATGACATGTTAAACAAATTTGCTAAGGGTATACTACAGTAAGTTCTTCCTTACATTCCTTTAATACTCTGGCAAATATCTCATCAGGACCTCGTGACTTATTGGATTTAGCTTGTCTATTTGCTTACTAACATCTTTACTAGTCACTACTATCTCGTTTAATCTATTTATTTCACTATTTCTATATAGTCGGTGCCTCGGGTATCATGTTTAAATTTTCGTTGGTGAAAATTGTGGAATAATATCTTTTCAGATTATTGCTCATTTCTCCGTCGTTATCAGTTAGCTCGCCGGTATCTGACTGTATTGGTCCAATCTTTTCTCGTGTTTTAGTTTGATACATTTGAAAGAATCTCTTGGGGTTTGACTGCGCTTCCCTTGCTACCTTCAGTTCATTGTTCCTCTTTGCTTTTCTTATCTCGGTCTTAACCCTACTGGCCAATACCTTATAATAATCTCGAAGGTAAACTTCACCACGATTTATTCTCCTACCTATAGCCTTCCTTTGTCCAGTAATATTCTTTAAATAATTATTTATCCACTTGGGGTCACTATTGTTTGATCGGAGTTTTATGTTGTGGAACTCGTCAACCTCAGATCTCGTGATCAGGTCATCCTCAACCGTCATAATTTGTGAGGCTATCGTTGTCAGGTCTCCAGGTAAAGTGAGGTCGCCCTCTGTGGGTACATTGTGTGAAGTCACCTCACGTGAGGTCATGTAATTCATCCCCAAACGTGATTCCCCCTTTTTAAGCTGCCTTTTCAAACTATCAAAGTTTGCCCTTCTGAAATTTGGGACTTTAATGGAATTTTCCTAGCGACTGCCATGAAATTCTAATTTTAAATCTTACTTCTTTGTGATCGCTGTTAACTAGCTCGTTCCCTACCTCGACATTACTAATGAGGTTTTCTGTGTTTAGGTTCGGCTATATGTTGACTTCGGAAACAGTCCCAAACTGTTTCAAGAAAATCCTCTGATTCTGACTTACCCGTAAGGGTAACTCTACCAAGATTAGGAGGTCCATATATTACTCCTATGATTAATTTTCCCTACCATCGGTTAATTCTATCCAAATGGTTTTTGTGTTCAGTTCAGTTTTTATTTCCTTATTTATTTAACTCTTCAGATTATCCCTGACATAGATTGCTACTCCGCTTCCTTTCCTAATCTGCCTATCGGTATGGAATAATTTGTAACCTGCAATTTGGTATTCGACAGGTAACTCACGTAAGTCTAAGATTATCCGTGCTTCTGTGAATGCTATTATATCGATTTATTCGGTATATACCAACGCCTTGATTTCATCCATTTTGTTTCTCATATTCTACTGTTTACAAAGTAGACATTTAAGTTAGTCGTGATCTGAGTCCTCCCTTTGTCGTGTTTAGGTTTTAACTCCCTGCCTAATTTAGTTTTGTCATCATTCCTAGCACTATTTCTCTGTAGCTTTTAATTTTGTTTACCCGCTCCCACTGCAGTCTTTTCGATCCCCGTGCTCATATGTTCCCCAAGCAATTTAAAGACTTCGACATCCTTTGAACTGCCCTCTCGAGCGAGCCAGCCAGGGTTGCCACCCCATCCCAAGACATGTGTACCCCATCCTTAGCATAAAGGTCCCTTCTGCCGTAAAAGTTATCCCAGTTGTCAATGAATGGGACTGATATTGACTTGCAATATCTGTCAAGACAGCCGTAGACACCAAATGCACTTGACAGCCATTCATTGCCAACTCTCCTTTTAGGCAAGACACGACATATGATAGGGATCCTTCCCTTCTCCCAAATACGTTCGATAGCTATCTTGAACTTATCAAGGCGCTCCTCACTCCTACACTGGCCAATATCATTGCCTCCTGCACTGAGACAGATAATGGGTTTGTTCCCATTACCAGACAAGACATTGTTCATCCTGTCAACTATTTGCCCCACCCTAGCTCTTGGCAAACACACTTTCATCCTATTTTTATTTTTAGTACAATAAGCTCTATCCAGGTACCGTACCTGGGAATCACCAACAATTAGGGTTTTTGTACCTTCCTGGTCAGCCCTATCCCTGACTATGCTAACGTCCAATTCGTCTGTCAAAGGACTAAAAGACTTTTTACACTTGGCTGTTGTCGTTTCCTTGGCGTCTTTTCTCGCCACCAGTTTGGTCGTTCCTCTCCTCACAACCCTCCATTCGCCTGTGTCTTCTTCAGACACGGGCTTTCCTTGCCTCGTGTCTTCCTCCTTCATCTTCGCAATCACTTCCTTTAATTTCAAGTTATCGGGCTTGACCTTCACTAACTCGGCCTTCAGAAGGGCAAGGCCCTACTCAAATTAGCACTCGCCATTGACAATTAATTTCCGGAAGGTAAGTCTGCCGTGACCTTTCCTCTCGCAAGGTTAGAACACTGAGGAAAATTTTCCACTACTCAGGTCAATTTCCGTCACCTAAGATCGTGTCCACTACTGGAGAATGTGTGTACGCTGAGGAAAATTTTTAACTCTGAAGAAAAAGTCCACTCTGACCAGATACCAGTTATGCCGGATATATTAAAAAAAATACCTGACTGGATAGTATAGTTTGTGTTGATATCTATACAAATAGTCAATGCAAGCTGCCACCCTACATCTGCACTACCATGGTCAGTCTTTTCGCCTTATTTGTATTTTTTTGGCCATGAAACATTCTAGTGGATAAAAAATACTACTAACATTACCTCCTCCGTCAACAACCATAGGACTATGTAAGTCTCCACGCTCTATATTATAAACATTATCGTTATTTTTTTATATAAATCATACGTTTGTTATTTTCCAAGCTGATAAATAGTACATTCCCTACCTAGAACATAGACCAGTGGAGACGGCAGTATCAGTCACACCTGCTATACTTACTTCGACAATTGGGAGTTTCTGTGACGACTCAATTTTCACTGAAAGTTTCAACGCCAAAGTACTACGGGCAATAATAATAATAATAATAATAATAATAATAATAATAATAATTCAGTAATAATAATAATAATAATAATAATAATAATAATAATACAGTAATAATATAATAAAAATAATAATAATACATTGATCAAAGTCTGAAACCTCTTAAGTACTATGATTAAAGAATTTGAATAATATAACTTAAACCCCTTGAGTAATATGACTGAAACTCCCTGAATACGATGATTTAACCCGCTTGAGTACGATGATTTAACCCGCTTGAGTACAATGATTTAACCCGCCTGAATATGATGATCCAAAACCCCTGAGTATGATGATCTAAAACCTGAGTATGATGATTTGAAACAGCCCTAAGTACGATGATTTAACCCACCGAGTACGATGATCTGAAACCCCCAGAGTATGATGACTTGAAACCCCTGAATATGATGACTTGAAGCCCCCCTGAGTACATGACTTAACCCCCAGAGTACGATGACTGAAACTCCCTGAGAAGTATGACTTGAAACCCCGATACGATGAGGGAATTAATCAATAGTGTACAGTCGGGGTCAAAAGTATTGAACACTTAGCAATATCTGGCATCTACTTCTGAGTTATACATATATGATTGGGATATATTAATAACACTACTTGTCATCACATATTATGCCTGAACCACAAAATGGGATAAAACTCTCCTTAATACCTAAGATCTTCGGGGTACTTACATGCCAAATACTGTCAAGTGTTCAAGACTTTTGACCTCGACTGTACATTCACAGTTATCTTACTCATCGGGTTTAGTTATCATACTCAAGTGGTTAATTTGTCTTACTCAAAAGGATAAAAGTTATCATACTCCAGGACCGCCAGGGTGGTCAGATTTTCGTGTGACTGGGTCTACTTTTTCCATGGTTATCCAAACGTGATCTACCAGAACAATTTTTCCTAACCTGCAGCAGATAATGGATAGATTTTGAGTCTTAATGGAGAGAGAGAGAGAGAGAGAGAGAGAGAGTAACCAATAATAAAATTAAATGAATACATACATATATTGCCAAGTGCTTATATAATTTTCAATGCATAATCATACATCTCAGAACGGTATGGGGAAGAACTTACTTTACTGAAGTGATGATTTGCATTGCATGTCGTCAGCTAGCCGTGTACAGGCTCCCAGCGGGTGAAATTCATCGGAATTTTGTTACAGTAGCGGTATCATTTTCTGTGACATTATTAATTAATTATTCCCCAAATTATGTAATGTGTCCCCCCTTGCTAAATGACTGTTAGCTTCAAAGGCAAAACATGTCCTGAAAGTTACTACCAGTAATGGAGTTAACAAAAATTGCGTTTTATTTTTGGTAGTAACGGACGGATCGTGCTCTTGGCAGCTGCGCCGTGTACTGTAGCTGTAGGATCCCTGTTATGGGCTACGACGCTACTACCCATCCCCTGATCAACCAGAAATTGCTTTGCGATCTGTTGATAGATTGCGATCTATTGGTAGATCGCGATCGACGTTTTGTCCACTCCTGCCTGAGTCTAGGGATTAAATTATCGTACGAAAGGGGTTAATATATTTTGGTCATTAGGCTAATATATTATAATCAGGGGAAATTAGTATCGTAATTATAGAGGTTAAGCATAAACTTATGGTTCATGTACTAGTATATACCCAAACTATATCTGCCAGGATTCCGTCAGTTTTGTGTGTCAGTGCGTCCGTAACTTTCCGGGTATCATACTTTGTGGGTTGAGTGGGTTAGGTTAGGTAATAATTCCCAGTGTCTTGTACTTGGTTGGGTCTGATTTATATGAAACGAGCTACAGGAGTCACAGACATTCATTATATTGTTCAGATGTTAAGAAAAAAGGAACAAGAAACATTGTCATTTTTTACTGCAATTTCCGACCCCCTGCACTCATCCTTGTCACATTGGGTAGAGGTGACGCGTGCATCTAAATAAACCATCATGTTTACGTGTGTGTGTGTGTGTGTGTCCACACTAATCTTTAAAATCCGTTGCATTTATTTTCATGAACCGTCGTGTTTGTCAAGGCGGAAATCGTAAAATTTCTTAATATATTTAAATGGAGAATGATCATAATCCACTGTGAATATGTAAATAAACTTCTCCCCTACGCTAAGAAATATCTGCCTAACAGCCAAATCGTGACGAACCCCAGTTACTAAATGAATGTTCACCGAAAAATATATTAAAACTTAAGGATTACAGATTTTTTTACAGATTGCCCACGAGGGGGCTAGTTTATTGGGCACCCCCTTACATCCTGTGCAAGGTGAAGCGCAGAAGCGTTTACAGTGCCCAACTGGGAAGCATGCGGAGTTGATGCTTGCCTTTATGACTCGTGCATTGAGGGCGTAAAGGCCTGAAGGGTCATGGGATTTGTCAGCAAATTACATAAAGTGACAGAATAATGAGTGTGTGGGGGGAGGGGAAATTCCCGGTACAATTTATCTGTTTATGGCAAAGTGTGGCAGGTCCCTAATAATGTCAGGTGCCAGGCCTGTCACTAGGAGGAGGGATATCTGGTCAGGGAGGGAAGAGGTGTTGGTAACGGCTGGGGACCTGTAGGAGGAGGTCATCGGGCAAATGAGGATGAGGTGACGGAGGGTGTGAGAGTCGGGTTGGCCACAAAGCTTACAAACAGTGCGGCCAGTGCGGCGAAGTACAGTGGGGGTGGTGGAGGTGATATGGTGTGGTGGGGCAGAAATGACGTTAAGATTATATGAGGTCAAAGGTCATGACCCTTGACAGACTACAGTATATAAACAAACAGGTCAGATTATAATGCATGGTGGTGGGTTTCGGTCAGCGTGTTCAGGTGGCTACCATTGCAACCACCTTGATGCGTTTTATTAAAATCAGTTCATCCTTATTTAACTCGCCGTCTGCAGGTTCCTCTCTGTAATCTTGACCTGCGGCCTTGGCCTATTGCCCCGCCTCCTTCAGCATGAGACTGGTGTATTTTTGTGTGAGTCAGGACCCTCGACCTAACATGCAAGATTTATCAAAATGGGTGAAACGAATTTTTTTCTGTATCTTACGCACATGCAACCACGCAGGCACGACCAGGTACAACTCACTCTCTCTCTCTCTCTCTCTCTCTGTCTCTGTCTCTCTCTCTCTCTCCTTTGAAAATATCTTCCTACCCTCTTTCCCTTCCTCTCACTTTACCTCGCTCTCTCACGCTTATCCTCACTCTTGCGTTTACCCTCCTCCTCTTTCACCCTTTCACTCTACCTCCATCCTTCCCTCCCCCTCATTTTAACTCTCCCTTTGTACCTCTCACTTATACTCTCCCTCCCTCACTATTTCACTCTGCCTTTCTATTTCCCTTTCTTTTAATTTCACTCTTCTTTCCCCTCTCCTCCCTTCCTTCATACCCCTCACTCTCATTCCCTCCTTCACTCACACTTTCTCTCGCCTCCCTCCCTTCGTCTTACTCACCCTCACTCTTCCTCCTCCTCTCATTATCACTTTACCTCCCTTCCTCACACTTTCTCTCTCCTTCTCTCTCCCCTCTCTCTTCCCTCTCCCCCCTTCCCTTTCTCCCCTTTTACTTCACCCTCCCCCTCCTTCTCACTAAGTTATCCTCCTTCATTTTTATAGTCAGATACAGCTCCAAGGACACGTTAAAACTAGTAATCTCTCTCAGTGTGGCGGGTGAACTGGTCCACACCTACAAATCGATTCTTCTTGACCGGTCTGTGTTTGTAAGCTGGGAGGCGCCGAGGGTTTATCTGCTCGTGTGTGTGTGTGTGTGTGTGTGTGTGCGTGTGCGCGTGTGCGCGTGTGCGTGCGTGCGTGCGTGCGTGCGTGTGCGCGCGCGCGTGTGTGTAATAATACTAATAAACGGTTTATTAATAGAGTTGCAGCCGGTGGCTCAAAATATACAGAGTTACATTTGATTTAGTCATAATGATATAATATTCATTGAATACATTTACAGGGCTGTACAGTACATACATCAGGAGCTGTTTATTATTTTAACAATAGATGGGTTGGTGCTGTTCTTATATCTATCGGTGCGGGCTCTTATGGGCTGAATTTTGTTGTAGTGGTGGACTACAAAAGGTGGGTGGGGGGGCTGCCAGTGTCAGGAGGTGGCGATGACGAGGGTGGTGCAGTAGTCCACTGCCAAACCTTGCTAGTGCTTGGTGGTGGAGGTCACTGAGGGATGGCATTTCCAGGGCAGAGAGAGCGTTGGTGTAGCCGGAGTATTCTGCGCCGAGCATGATTCTGCAGGCCCTTTTCTGTACCTTCTCTAGCCGACGTTGTTGGGTGGAGTTGAGAGAAGACGACCAGGCTCTGTGTGTGTGTGTGTGTGTGTGTGTGTGTGTGTGTGTGGATGGATAGAAAGGGAGCAGGAGATGTGTATAGAGGGAGAATGACAGATTAAGAGAAGTGAAGAGTAAGCGTTAGAGATAGATAGGTGGGAGAGCATGTGAGAACGAGAAAGGGGAAGGGTGAACAGAACTCTCTCTCTCTCTCTCTCTCTCTCTCTCTCTCTCTCTCTCCACCAGTTTACCTTACTTAGCATAACGCCTCTCACTTGACCTGACCTGATCTGACCTTCTTACGGTATTCTGACCTCTGAAAATTTAATTTTCACCAAACAAACAAGACCAAATTATTTTTGTTTTACGCTTTTTTAAACTTTGCATTTAGAATGTGTAAAATATTTTCTCAATTTTATTTCATACATGACGAGTGCAAACTATTAATATTGTTTGCTTATCTAACGAGTTTCTTTGGAAATTAATTTATTTTATTTCCTATGTAATCGGAGTGGAAATTTTTGGGGGTGTTTTTTTCTTTATATATTTGTCTTGTATTTTTTGCATTTTTTGTGTTTCTATTGTATTTTACTATAATTCGATTGTTTTGCAACTTGATATTTTTAATTGTCGATTGTTTTACTACTCGATCTGTTCTTACAATTCTGAATTATTATTTGCAACTTGATTTGCTGTTTGACAACTTATTTATTTTACATTTGCATATTTCCTTTTTTTTAAATAGGCGAATATTTTACAAGCCAATATATACTGTATATATTTTTTCCCAACGCCGATCTGTTCACGCTCTGTAGAACTTAATTAAAATTTACTAGAGCGTAATAGAGCTGTAAGGTAGACACATATGAGTGTCGTGGCGTGTTGAGGACCCAGTGCTCTACCTTATTCATGAGACCTTGGGACTGTACTCCTGCTCTGTCGGTCTCACTGTGGTAGGTCATTCACTAATGTGTGTGTCTCATGTGTTCATTATTATCTGTTTGGAGATATTAATGATATTGATACTTGTAAAAATGATAATACTGATATTAGTTATTTTAATGATTGTTACAATGGTATTAATAATTATATTAATATTAAGGATTAATGTGATAATATTTTCACTGGCGGTATTAGGACTTGCTCTCATTAGGTTTAGTGTTAGGACTTGCTCCCATTAGGTTTAGTATTAGGACTTGCTCCCATTAGGTTTAGTATTAGGACTTGATCCTTCCTAACGTTTAGGTTAGGGATCTAATTAAGAAGGAACCCACTAAAGCCTGGACAATCCTTAAGTGTCAAGGTAGTTAAGGTTGAAGGTCTAAGGACGACTTGTTGAACTATTTAACAAGTTAACAAGACGGACAGGTGCGATGAATACACACACACACACACAGACACTCACTCTCTCTCTCTCTCTCTCTCTCTCTCTCTCTGCTTAGTGTTCATTGATCTACTCTGAGTTCGCCACGTACAAGTCACGCAAGGAATGATCAATGTTTGGTATGTAAGTGTTCCTTGTCGAGAGAGTGTGTGTGTGTGTGTGTGTTACCTGAGGAGGGAGGGAATACTGTGTGTTTTCTCCGGTTTTAAGTATATGGTTGCGTGTTTTAGTCTGGATACGTATGGAAAGGAGTTAGGTGAGGGAGTGTTTCTTTCCTGTGTGTTCGGGCTTGGGTGTGGGCGTATGGGTATGTATACATATGGACTTGTGTGGCTGTCTGTGTAGTTGTGAATGTTTTAGTATTGTACAGAGTATGTTATTGTGTTGTAGTACATGTTTGAATAGGTGTAAGTACGTGTGTATGTGTAAATGTTTATGTTATGTGTCTTCAGTCTTAGTGAAATTATTTTTGTGTATATACAAGTACGGAATTATGTATGTGTGGGTTTATATACAGACATGCGTGTGTACGTATTCGTGTCACAAGGGTTCGTGTATATAGTCACGTGTAAACATAGTGTGAGAGGATATCGTGTCGTGGGCGGGAGAACTGGCAGAGACGCTTTAACGTTAGCACTAATACGTGTAGGCAGAGGAGTAGGTAGGGTGCCTCGGAACACGCAACTGGTGTGTGTTTCACTATAGTTATCATTAACGATAGTTATGCTTAAAATGGGTAATAAAGTGTACAGTAGTCTTTAGTTATATGTTTGTTATAGCTTAAAATGGCCATAAATTTAACAGTAGCCTTTAGTTAGTTGTTTATTAAGTCTTTAAATGGAATTGTACAATCAAAGACAAAAGTCGTGTCACAGTTTTGTCCGAAGATTATATATAACTAGTGAAACATTATGAGGGCCCACTACCACAAGGCAGAGAGCACCAACAGTTTCGGCATATGTTTTCACCAAATTTCACGACACGACTTTTGTCTTTCATTGTACACGTTTCAAGAGTAAATACTAAGTAAATCACACACACCCACACACACACACACACACACACACACACACACACACACACTTCTTAAGAGTAAACAATGGAAGTTTTCAATACATCATAATTCAAAACATTATTATTCCACTCTCAGTGAGTAGTTGACGGGTATATAGAAATAGATTCAGTTGGTTTGTCTTATTTCCGTCCGAGTTTCATATCTTGAGCGGAACTCGTAAGTCTTTTCAGGTATTTTAGTAATATTGTATTTACATAATTAACTGAGTGTCTTACGCTCCTCCATATGCTGATTACAAAATAATTTCTGTAAACCTGTTAATAGAGCGGCAGGTAAAATAGAGGCTAGTGTGTTCCTTTACTTTTTAATGGAGAACTCGATGTTGTGAGTATATGTCGTGTAAGCAGAGTATATGTCGTGTAAGCAGAGTATATGTCGTGTAAGCTGAGTATATGTCGTGTATGTAGAGTATATGTCGTGTAAGCAGAGTATATGTCGTGTATGTAGTGTAAGCAGAGTATATGTCGTGTAAGTAGAGTATATGTCGTGTAAGCAGAGTATATGTCGTGTAAGCAGAGTATATGTAGTGTAAGCAGAGTATAGTGTAGTGTAAGTAGAGTATATGTCGTGTAAGTAGAGTATATGTCGTGTAAGTAGAGTATATGTCGTGTAAGTAGAGTATATGTAGTGTAAGCAGAGTATATGTAGTGTAAGTAGAGTATATGTCGTGTAAGCAGAGTATATGTCGTGTAAGTAGAGTATACAGTATGTCGTGTAAGTAGAGTATATGTCGTGTAAGTAGAGTATATGTCGAGTAAGTAGAGTATATGTCGAGTAAGTAGAGTATATGTCGTGTAAGTAGAGTATATGTCGTGTAAGTAGAGTATATGTCGTGTAAGTAGAGTATATGTCGTAGAGTATATGTCGTGTAAGCAGAGTATATGTCGTGTAAGCAGAGTATATGTCGTGTAAGCAGAGTATATGTAGTGTAAGCAGAGTATATGTCGTGTAAGCAGAGTATATGTCGTGTAAGTGGAGTATAGGAATATAAGAATGGAAGAAACTGCAGAGGGCCTATTGGCCCATACTGGGCAGTCCCATTTATACCCTACCCCTATCGCTCATATATCCATCCAGCCTAAGTTTAAAGCTATCCGGCATATTCGACTTAATGATGATGTTTGGTAACTTATTCCACTACTCTATTTCCAAACCAATGTTTACCTATTTTGCGCCTAAATCTAAATTTTTCTAATTCAAAACCATTGTTACGAGTTCGCTCCTGGTTGGATGGTTTGAGTACCTTTGTAATGTCACCTTTGTTTAGCCCTGACTTCAATTTATACACCTCGATAATATGGCCCCTCACTCTACCTCTCTCGAGGGAGTGAAAATTAAGATGCTTTAACCTGTCTCTGTACTCAAGGTTCCTAGTGCCCGGGATTAGTCTCGTCATTCTCTTCTGAATTCCTTCTAGGGATTTTATAGCCATGCTGTGGTACGGTGACCAGAATTGAACTGCGTAATCCAAGTGAGGTCTCACAAGCGCAAGATAAAGTTTTAGGATAACCTCGCTAGTTTTGTAACTAACACTCCTTTGTGTGAACCCAATTACTTTGTTATCCTTGTTTCACGCAAATACACATTGTTTACTTTGTTTAAGATTCCTACAGTGGAGTATATGTCGTGTTAGTAGAGTATATGTCGCGTAAGCAGAGTATATGTTCAATACCTACATTAATCTGTATGTTCACTGTATGTTCCTTTACCTTTCTCCTTTACCTTTCTCTTCTTTTGTTAAACCACCAATGTATGTAATAAGTCATTTATGTCCAATGTATATTTTCAGCCTTCGGGCTGCAGAATTTTTTCAATAAACCGTTAATTATTATTATTAGTAGTAGTAGTAGTAGTAGAGTATACCTGTATGTCGCGTAAGCAGAGTATATGTCGTTAGTAGAGTATATGTCTTTTAACTAGAGTATATGTCGTGTTAAAAGAGTTTATGCCCTGTTAATAAGAATATATGTCGTGTTAATAGAGTACATGTTGGAGAAAAACAAGCAAATCTAAAGTTACTTAAAAGAACAGTAAACTTAAATTATACAAATGAGAGGAAAACAAATGTCATAGTCATAAGGGCAAGTAATAAATAACTAAATAATCCCTGAAACTAAAGATATAAAATTCTGTATTCTTTGTTTTTAAATATATTGTTACTGCAGTATATTTCTATTACACCTAAAATATTTATTTCTTTGTGTGCTGGTTATCCTTGATCCGGGGCCCAGATGATCCCCGGACATCTGCTCTCGGAACTTAACCAGGACGTTAATTGGTATTATCATCTCGACCTAATTATATGTTACATAGTGACTTACGAATTTTTAAAATGTTGACCTGAACATCAATAAAATATGCGTCGGGTGGCTCAACTGTTCGGCGATGTATTCACCAGAACTTCGGAAGATAGTTGTTTCTTAGTCTATACATATGACCTGCTGTACAGTTTTACGATGAGTCTTGTTATTAAGAAAAATTTTAACTTTTTGAGTCCGCTCTATGTACTTTGCTCAATGTGCTCAGTTTGCTGTGTGTACTTGGGTTATGTAATGAATCCATTTTGTGTACTTGGCTATTTATACTTATTAATATTTCGTTGAGTCCATGCTGTATACATGGCCTAAAATGAGTCCATTCTATGTATGTGGTATTATACTTTTGAGTCCATTCTACAGTATACAGTATACATATGACATTATACTCTTGAGTCCATCCTGTATTCCTGGCATTATATACTGAGTCCATTTTATACAATATGTTGGACAAAATGTTGGAAGACCATTTATTATACTCGGCCTAATCCGCTGCGTCTAATCGTAATTACTGTCTCGCACTCCCTCGTACTACATCTCACCACTTGGATTTGGGAATGAATTATGACCGATTGTGGGCCAGCCAATCCCGACCACTTGTGGCTGGTGAGTGAGCAATTACCTGAAACTGAAGCTTAAACGTTGGGGCCGAGTTGGTGACCGCTGTGACCGCCCTGTCTGGCCTAGATTACAGCAAACACTCGGGCAGCCAAATTTGCTCTACTGCTGTTGATGTTGTGTGTTGTGCTGTGTTCCGGGGTAATGCTTAGTTAATCAGTACAGTTAGTGTGTTGTTGGGTAATTTATACATAACAGTTTAAGAGAACCAGTTATATACTTGCTCACATTTCCAATTAGTAGGGACAATTCTAACATCTGAAGAGTGTGGGTAGCACATATTTGTGTCGTAGGTTGAACGAGCTGGTTAAATACTTCCTTGTATCTTCAGCTTCGAGAGGAAATTCATCATACGAAGCTTTTAGAATCCACATTTGTGTCATAGCTAATTAGATGCTTTATCGCTTCTCCAATTACGTGGGAATATTTAGCGTAAAGTGTTTTGAAAATCTATCATTGTATCTTAACATAAGCGAACCCTTAGTGTGAGAGACGGGGGAGGGGGGGGTGATAAATTTGACTTACGGGTCCTTGAGAAGTCTAAACCAGGTCAGATATCACCCATAATGTCGTCCCTCTCATCCTCAATCATCGGTTATAATATAAAACCTGAAGAAACGTGTCTTACCTTAAATAGGAGACAAGCAGCCACGTAAACATTCGCTCCAAAAAGTATACTTACGATTTTATATGAGACAATAAGACACAACGGACGAATGATTTTGACAACCTTACCGAGACAATAGGGAGCCTTAGTGTTCATTTTGAAATTCATCGGAACTATCTGTTAAGTGTCTTTTTGGGGGGTAGCTTCATCACTGCCTTATAATCTAAAGACAAAATATTGTTCGCTAATACTTTTACCGGCGTTTTTTTTCTTATATCTCTTTTCTTTTTTTTATGATCGTACACGTAATGGGATATTGTAGTTGGTCTAGTAGGTTTAGTTTAAGACCAAGAGAGCCAGAGGAGTCACTCGCATCATCTGTTTCTCTGTCTGTGTGTATTTGCCTATCTATCTGCCTAACTCTATATCTGTGTCTGTCTCTCTAATCGATGTATCTTTATATTTTAGCTCTGAAATCTTTGTTAGTATTGGGGCTCATTAGGACTTAGTCATTATTAACATTGGGGCCCATTAGACGAAGTCATTATTGGCATTGGGGCCCATTAGGACGAGGTGATTATTGGCATTGGGGCCCATTTGGACGAAGTGATTATTGGCATTGGGGCCCATTAGGACGAAGTGATTATTGGCATTGGGGCCCATTAGGATTAAGTTATTATTAGCACTGAGGCCCATTGGTTTGACCTCGCTTCTAAGTTGGAGTCTGTCAGCCCTGCGCCACATCGGACTTGTCACCAACAATTTCTTACATAAACCCTAAACTTAGAGACCTGGACATGCTTTTTCCCTGCAGACAAAGGAAGCATTGTTGACTGAGCGTTGCCGAGCATTATGTTGATATTAGACAGACGAACGGATGGATCTAAATATTATCAGTGGGAGTTTCTGCCATACGTTATGCCAGAGGGACAGTGTTAGAATATTACCTCGATCATGAGCGCTGAAATGTTAATATATTTTTAAAGCTGATCAAATGAAACTAACCTAACCTTAGCTAACTTAAATTAATTTAATTTAACCTAACCTAAACTACTGTATCCTAGTATAATGTAAAATCTAAACTAGCCTAATGTAAATTAATTTATTCTAACCTAACCTAACCTGACCTGACCTGATGTGGAAATTCCTTGCAGCAGCAAAAAAAAAATATAGATAAAGAAAATACATACACCTTAATTATACACCTAAACACGAAAATACATGACCTCAAATTGGTAGGTCAGCTTCCCCACACAGACAGGGGGAATTATTTTGCATGTAAAGGATTGTAGAAGAATGAAATAAATCCTTAAGTTGTGTAGACAGCAATGCTTCCTTAGAAAAGTAGGATAGATTATTCTCTTAGACATAGTGAAACAATAAAGTAGAAATGTATGTATGTATGTAATGTATGTATATGTATGTATATATTTGTATGTATGTATGTATGTATGTCTGTGTCGGGGTTTATCTTCAAGGTGATAATAGATTTTCGACTGTATGGTAACTGACGCGAACTCAAAACCACATTTTATAATTTTAACTGTAAACACATTTTACCCTTTAGCGGTTATTGCGAAGATAGTCAAGGAACAGCTAGTGGTTGGTAGTGACACGGAGCAGCTAGTGGTTGGTAGTGACACGGAGCAGCTAGTGGTTGGCAGTGACACGGAGCAGCTAGTGGTTGGCAGTGACACGGAGCAGCTACTGGTTGGCAGTGACACGGAGCAGCTAGTGGTTGGCAGTGACACGGAGCAGCTAGTGGTTGGTAGTGACACGGAGCAGCTAGTGGTTGGCAGTGACACGGAGCAGCTAGTGGTTGGCAGTGACACGGAGCAGCTAGTGGTTGGTAGTGACACGAGCAGCTAGTGGTTGGTAGTGACACGGAGCAGCTAGTGGTTGGTAGTGACACGGAGCAGCTAGTGGTTGGTAGTGACACGGAGCAGCTAGTGGTTGGTAGGACACGGAGCAGCTAGTGGTTGGCAGTGACACGAGCAGCTAGTGGTTGGTAGTGACACGGAGCAGCTAGTGGCTGGTAGTGACACGGAGCAGCTATGGTTGGCAGTGACACGGAAGGGGAAGCTAGTGTTGGTAGTGACACGGAGCAGCTAGTGGTTGGTGTGACACGGAGCAGCTAGTGGTTGGTAGCATTATGGAGCAGCTAGTGGTTGGCAGTGACACGGAGCAGCTAGTGGTTGGCAGTGACACGGAGCAGCTAGTGGTTGGCAGTGACACGGAGCAGCTAGTGGTTGGCAGTGACACGGAGCAGCTAGTGGTTGTAGCACACGGAGCAGCTAGTGGTTGGCAGTGACACGGAGCAGCTAGTGGTTGGTAGACACGGAGCAGCTAGTGGCTGGCAGTGACACGGAGCAGCTAGTGGTTGGCAGTGGCATGGAGCAGCTAGTGGTTGGCAGTGACACGGAGCAGCTAGTGGTTGGCAGTGACACGAGCAGCTATGGTTGGTAGTGACACGGAGCAGCTAGTGGTTGGGAGTGACACGGAGCAGCTAGTGGTTGGCAGTGACACGAGCAGCTAGTGGTTGTAGTATTGTTTGCTAGCTAGTGGTTGGTAGTGACACGGAGCAGCTAGTGGTTGGTAGTGACACGGAGCAGCTAGTGGTTGGTAGTGACACGGAGCAGCTAGTGGTTGGTAGTGACACGGAACAAGTCATGATCAAATGGGTCGTTCTATGAGTGTAGATACTTACTTTTCATATATTAAATTATTACGCAGACACACACACACACGCACAACACACACAAAACACAGACACACACAACACACACAATGTAAATACTGGCAGACACACAGACACACACACACACACACAGACACACAACACAATAATAATAATAATATACACACACACACACACACACACACACACACACAGACACACAAAACACACACACACACAAAACACACACACACACACACACACACACACACACACACACACACTGTATATATTTCCTGTACACAGACATACCCATGTGTTGATCAGCACCTGCAGTATGTTCCTAGGGGCTTATACAATATCCAGAAATTTTCCGTGTGTAAACAAACACATCCTGCAGGAATAAGAAGCGTGTTTTCCGCCAGACAAAGGTTGACCCCGGCCTACCTGCATTTGAATGTGACTTCATTTAGGGAAGAAGAATACAAATTTCTTACGCAACCTTCCAGAATATTGAAGTAAGTGTGTGTGTGTGTGTGTGGGGGTGTGTGGGTGGGTGGGTGGGTGTGTACACTGCCTCGCTCTGAACCACCTTAAAGTAGCGCGTGTTGGTGGGTCACACCTGAAAGCCAGGTCCTCGAACCCACTACGGGTATCGTCGAGTCATATTCAAAGATAATGAAACTTAACCTAACTTAACGTAACCTAACTTACCCTACCCTAACCTAACTTAACATAACCTGGCTTAGCTTAACCAAATATTAGCTAATCGACTAACCTAACCTAACTCACCTCAACGTCAACAAGAATACACCAGGTTTCATTGCTGTATGACATAAATTAGTTGTTATTGTTCAAGGGCTCGGCGGTAGTTGCTTGCTGACCTGGTCGTGTTGGTGCTCCCCTCCCACCTTCTCCCCTTCTCCCCAGGCGGTGTATACCCTCCCCAATTAAGTCCCCTTCAACACGCCCAGCCAGCCAAGCCCCCCCCCCCACACCCACCCACCACCATCGCTACCATACGGCTCTCGCGTGGTCGTGTGCAATTTTACGATCATTTCTCAATTCACATTACATTAAAACAGCCACATTCATTCTCGGGTTAAAGTCAGGTAAGGTTTCATGAAGGCTCTGTAATTTTTTATTGACCATTGAAAAGAATTGCTCACATTTATTTTATTTTTGTTTAAAAGTTATTCTCTTAGAGGTATGTCAGGATAGTACTCACACCTTTACACAGTCACTCTCACATCTACACAGTTACCCTCACCTCTACACAGTTACACTTCTACAGTCACTTAGACCTCTACACAGTCACACCTCTACACAGTCACACCTCTACACAGTCACACCTCTACACAGTTACCCACACATTACACAGTTACACTTCTACAGTCACTTAGACCTCTACACAGTCACACCTCTACACAGTCACACCTCTACACAGTCACACCTCTACACAGTTACCCACACATTACACAGTTACACTTCTACAGTCACTTAGACCTCTACACAGTCACACCTCTACACAGTCACACCTCTACACAGTTACCCACACATTACACAGTTACACTTCTACAGTCACTTAGACCTCTACACAGTCACACCTCTACACAGTCACCTCTACACAGTCACACACATTACACAGTTACACTTCTACAGTCACTTAGACCTCTACACAGTCACACACGGTAAGTTAAATGTGTATCTAATGGTTGAATTCTAGACTCGCGGTGTGTTAGGTGATGGTGAACAGCGGGAGACGGGGGACGAATTTAGAGCGTCCCAGCGACTGTTGACACAAACTCGGTGCTCTAAGTGCTTGCCAGGTCGTCGATACTGCCGTGTTCTGACGCCTTTATACACGAGCCTGATGGTCTGGTGGCATTTTCATGTTTCAAGTGATACCCTATAGAATCTAGATTATCATCATCATCAATCATCATCATTTTCATCATCTTTCGTCATCATCATCATCTTCCGTCATCTTAACTCTCTCTCTCTCTCTCTCTCTCTCTCTCTCTCTCTCTCTCTCTCTCTCTCTCTCTCTTAACGTTTAAAATAAACTAACACGATTATTCTTCTTTCTTTCATCGATAATTGTAAAAAAAAAAAATATATTTCCCTCGTTCATTCGTCTCGGTGCTTAATTGTAAGGAATAAAATTATTTGATGGGGCATGAAGCTTAATGGCAGAAGCGTTGACTTAAAAGAAGTGACTCATATACGAAGAGTGAAGACAAATGACTCATACAGGAAATGCTGTGTAGATCTTACCAACAGTGACTTTTAGAAGCGCTGAAGATGACCATTAACCCCTCGAGTACGATGACTTAACCCCTTGAGTACGATGACATCCCTTAGACCTAGAGTATGATGACATAACCCCTTGAGTAAGATGACAGAACCCCTTGAGTACTGAAGAGGTTAACTCAGAGTATATAAGGGGTTAACCGTTTGGGTAACACTCAAGAACACCTTCGCTGGGTTAATTACGTGTGTTCACTTTTTAAAGATTTCCATATACGATATATGAAATTTAAAAGCAAGTATATATCAAACCATTTTAGGATGACACGAAGCAACCAGACTCAACCTACCTTACGTAATTTTACCCGACTTAGCTTAAATGGGTATTCTAAGGTTAGGTTGGGTAAGCTATGGTTAAATTAAACGCTGAATACGTTATTCAGCTGCAGTGTGTGGGGGGTGGGGGACTGTATGGAGAATACCTTACGCCCAGTGCAATAAACTCCTGGCAGCCCCATAGGTCAGTACAATACTGTCAGGGTAATATACTTACTCCCCCACGTATACAATATCCCCAGTGTTTGCCACATTCCTTGCGGTTGTCATAATTCTTGTGTTTGTCTTATTTCTTACGGATGCCAGACTCCTTGCGGTGGTCACACGTCTTGTTTTGGCTCCTCTTCTAGCGGTTGCCATTGTTATAGTGGTTGTCCTTTTTATCGAAGTTCCCACACTCATCGTTTCTGCCACACCTATCAGTCTCTGTACCTCACACTAGTTGCCATACCTCTCGGACACCATGCTTCTCCCGGCTGCAATGCTTTAATATTCTACTGAACAAAAAAGTCAACTATGGAATATATTAGCCAACACAGTAGTTATATACCGTACCCCTAGACAGGAGTATTTACGACCTGCTGCCTCGAATAATTTATTCGACGCGGTCCCCATTCATAAGGCTGTGTACATCATGAAAGTTTCTCTCGTAAAGTACTTATTATATACTAAACATATAAACATCGTTAAATCCGACGACACAATTACACTGTGACCTTACATTAACTTTATAATTATATATTCGAAAAAACGATTACCGGTGAAAATAACTGTATACAGTGTTTTTGTTTTTCAGTATATTCTATACGTTCGTTTCCTCTCTTAACTGGTGCTCGGAATTTGCACCATGCGAACCTTTGATAAGATGCTGACTCTGCGGAGGACACACACACACACACACACACACACACACACACACACACATATTATATAAAACATAAGTTCCATGAGATTGTGTTAGTTTATTTTAAATCTGTTATGTTCTAATTTTGTGTCCTCAGAAATGTTTTAAGACACTGACAGGGTTTCAAATTTATATTTTCTTCCAATTAATGGCGGCTCTTAGATTCTTTACACCTTCCATTAATTAATACATTAAAAATTATTAAATTGCTGTGTTAAAACGGAGACCAACAAGAACTGATACTTGATCATATACCCCTGTGTTTCTTTGTTAATGAATTGGTCATAGAAATAATTAGATATATTACCACATTTCCTATATTATATTTTTGTTACGTTACATTACATATAGAGTAATTTAGTTTAGCTTGTGTGTCTGGGTCTATTAGTAGATTGGGGATTAGCGAGTCCATAAATCAGATTGATACTGGGACCTGAGGAGTATACGAGGTTCTCACTCCTCAGAGAAAACGGCTTCTCTTGCCATGGGAGAGAACGGAGACCAGAAGCATATGAGAAACATTTTTAAGTGTTAGGGAGATTAAAAAACAGTTCATATTGGTTTATTTCATAGCAAAAATAAATCTACAGGTTGTTTAGAAATTTATTTATTTTCTTTCTATTGAGATATGAAATTACTCTAATTATTTAAGAGATTATGTCAACATCAGTAAAGAATGTATATATATTTTAGCTGTTATCAGTAAGTGGTTGGTTACGTTTGTCTCTTGTGTAAAATGGGTTCCTGATCCTGGACACGTAATTCTGTATCTCTGAGCAGCTTACCGGACTGGATGTTCCTACCAGATCATCTATGAGACTCACTTAACCCATTGCAGGGATAAGCTTCTTACTGCCCGGTTCATTTATAAACACAATCGTC
>NW_024733151.1:0-11999 GCF_018991925.1 Homarus americanus | reverse complement strand
CCTCCCACACTGACACACAAACACATGAGTACCTCCCACACTGACACACACACACGGGTGCCTCCTACACTGACACACACATGGTGCCTCCCACACTGACACAGACACACACACGAGTGCTCCGCACACTGACACACACACGGGTGCTCCGCACACTGACACACACACTCTTGGGTGCTTCCCACACTAACACATACATGGGGGCCTCACACACTGACACATATATGGGTGCCTCTCACATTGACACATACATGGGTGCCTCCCACACAGACTCACACACACACACACACACACACACACACACACACATGGGGTGCTTCCCACACTGACTCATACATGGGGGCCTTCCACGCTGACATGGCACACACACGGGTGCCTCCCCACACTGACTCATACATGGGGGGCCTTCCACGCTGGCACACACACAGCCACACACGGGCAGCTTCCCACACTGACTCCATAAGGTGGGGCCACGCTGATATTACGCTAACATGGGTGCTCTCTCACTGACAAATACATGGCGGCCTTCCACGCTGACACACACACACAAGGGTGCCTCCCACACTTGACACATACACATGGGTGCCTCCCACCCTGACACACACACACACACACACACACACATGGGTGCCTCCCCACCTGACACACACACACACACACACACACACATGGGTGCCTCCACCTGACACACACACACACACACACACACACATGGGGTGCCTCCCACCCTGACACACACACACACACACACACACACACATGGGTGCCCCACTCACACACACACACACACTGACACACACACACACACACACACACACATGGGGTGCCCACCTTGACACACACACACACACACACACACACACACACACACACACACATGGGTGCCTCCCACCTGACACACACACACTGACACACACACACACAGACGCACGGTGCCTCAAACACTGACACATACATGGGTGCTTCCCACCCTGACACACACACACACACACACACATGGTAGCCTCCCACTCTGACACACACACACTTGACCTCGACACACACACACAGCCACAGACGCACGGAAGCCTCAAACACTGACACACACATGGGTGCCCCACCCCACACACACACACACACACACACACACACACACACACATGGGTGCCTCCCACTCTGACACACACACTGACACACACACACACAGACGCACGGGTGCCTCAAACACTGACACATACACATGGGTGCCTCCCACCCTGACACACACGGAGGACCCAGCGTGTGTGTGAGCAGGGCTGTGTGCGTGAACCAGCTGTGATCTTTTTAAGATTACGGTGGTACACACTGGGAATTAAGGTGCAGGATTCTCACAGGGTGGTACTGAATATTAGGTGTTCCTCCTAACACTATCACTTGGAGGATTACCTTAACAGATTGGTCAACAACTGCAAATATGTTGCCTGTATAACAAGTGATCTACCGTGTGTTGAGCACTGTGTCGTGTGTAGGTGTAGGTGCCCTCGAGGCAAGGCCTATACCCTTGTGGTCACGCTCGGCCATGTGGTGAGGGTTTGTTTACACAAACCCCCGTCCTCATAGTGTGCCAAGCTGGTTAGTTCTTTTGAAACTAAAATTGACTTTGATACTGTATCTAACCAGAAAAACAGAGATACTATTAAGAACAAGTGTAGTGTAATAAAAGTGTTTATAAACTGAGAAAACTCCTGTTACCTTAGTCCCCCCGACACCACACTCCCTCCGCGGGAGGCCCGTTCATGGCCTCCCCTCACACCGCTAATACGCTGTTGACTGGAGACCCAGCTGCTCGCTTTAACTCTCCTGATGCACTGAGTGAGCCAGGCGACTGTGGTGTTGACCTTGACACCAACGGAGAAGATGGCTTTCAACTAGTTCAGTCCAGGAACAAGCGGAAGGCCGAAAAGGCAGAAAGACTTAGAGACAATCAACTACAACCACAACCCCCCATGAGAGTAAGATTATACTTCCCTGAAGGTACATCACCTGAAGACAAGTATCTCTGGCTGAACGATGCGGAAGACAAATATCCTGAGGCTGAGTTTCAGTTCAGAGTCGGTACACAAGATCATGTTCTGATTAGAAACGACCCAGCAGTCATACAGGATCTCCTCACCAATAGCATAAGGGGAATAACCATGGAACAATCATCCCAACCATCGAGCAAGAAAACCATAATAATCATAGGGCTCGACCAGTACCAGACCCCTACACTACTAGAAGCTCATCCCTACATCAGAAGGACGAAGCGACTCAGGGGCAAGAATGCAGTCATTGCAGACTGGGTTGGCTCAGAAGACCCACCCAAGACCATTCGAGTCCGTGGTGCCTATCGGACTCTGAAGGTAACTCTCTATCAGCCCCCTAACCAGAGGTGTTACACCTGTCAGCACTGGGGCCATGTGGCCCGGTTATGCCCCTCGACTAAGCCGTGGTGTGGTCTCTGCTCAAGGCAACATGCAACACAGGTTTGCAGAGATACAGTTGCTCAAGGGGGTGTCATCCAACAGAAGTGTATTAACTGCAAAACAGTTGGAGTTCCTGTATGGCACCCTAACTGTTCTAGAGCTCCTACACCCCTTCAGCGCCCAGACCCGCCACCCAGGCAGGTCTCAAGAAACACTAATGCTGCTAGGGTACTCCCTACGGCCAACCCCTGGCCTGCCCTCTCCACCAAAGCTCCAGGATCATCACCAGCAGTCATCGAAAGATCAGCATGGGGCAACACAGACGTACCGACACAACAGGTAGCTGCCAACACACTCCATGCACATCGTGAAGAGATCGATGATTTGAAAAATGAAATTAAAGAACTCAAAGCTCAGTTTACAGCTCAAACTGAAATGTTTAGGAGCCTCTGTGATACACTAAAGGAAAAAAACACCACCAACACAGTGCAGCAACTTCGGAAAAATTACAGTCAAACTGAAGACATTCAGATGTCAGTACCAGATGTGGAAACTCATGACCCACCAGGAACTAGTGTCCACGCAGAGGAAAATAGTGATACTGGTAACAGTTCTACTGATGCCTCTGGGGACATGGTCAGTGAAGATGAACAAGCACAAACAGAAAATGGTGGTGATGTCGAGTGTAACCAAAGTGTGTTGTTGTCTGCCAATGAAATACAACAATTGTTGAGCCGTACATGCTCCAGAAATGTTTCCAAAAGGTTAACTGGCCTACTGCCTGCCGAAGGGACAGGCAGCGCAGAAAAGAACAGTATCATACAGTGCCTTTTGCTTCTTTCCAAATACATTTCATAATGGCCAGTGTTAATACCAGACAAAATTCCAAATACATTTCATAATGGCCAGTGTTAATACCAGGCAAAGATACAGAGCGGTGAAGGTGATGAGTTGGAACATCTCATCCCTTAGAAAACGATACCCTGACCTACACCACAAAGTTGTGACTGAGGACATCGATATTGTGTGTCTGCAGGAGTGTCTCACACCTAATAGTAAGCCCCCACCCAGTCTGCCCAATTATTTGTATTATGATCCTAATTCTACTCACACATGTTTGATGTATGTTAAGAAGTCACTCCCGCATGTACCTCTTGTATCCAAAAAGACTACCAACCTTCAGTACCATGGGATCACTATCCACCTGGGCAACTCCACACTCAACATGCTAAACGCCTATGCTCCCTCACATCAGCTTCAATACACAGATCTCCCAGACTTTTTACACACTGAGCCCACTGTCCTAATGGGTGACCTGAATACTAGACACAAGAAATTAGGTGACTCAACCACTAACACCAATGGTAGGAGACTTATCTCACTTCTCAGCGCATATGAAGATGTTCAAATTATAGGTAATAATGAACCAACACACATCTATGGCGGGGGTCTAGACAAATGTATTGGCTTTAATCTATCATACACAACTCATAGCTCTGATGTTGTCACTGATCTTATGTCTGACCACAGCCCAATCCAAGCTAGTATACATGTAGCCAATGACACCCCCACTGGTGGTAAACTCAACAGACGTAGAATCACAGTCAAGCAAGAACATGAAAGCCAGTTCATAGACTTCATCCATGACTGGTACAAGGACTACAAGCCTGACAATTACCAAAGTTTCCATGACGATCTGATAGATAGGACTTATGTATACTTCACCAACAATGCCTCCACCAAAAAAAGGAGAAAACGTGGTCAGCATAATGGGAACAGGCAACAGCAGTGCTATAATGACCCTGAGCTGAAAAAACTCAGGGCTAGGGTCAGGAGGGTGGGTAAGGGTTACAGACAATTTAGAACACCTCAAATGTTACAATTGTATCAAGCTTCCCTTGCTGCTGTCAGGGAACGTGTAAACGAACTCAGACAAAATGCATGGGAGACATATGTCAACAGCCTGAACCAACACACATCCCTCAGCAAAGCCTGGAAAGACATAAACATAATCAGAGGTAAAAACAGAAGACACGTCTCCCATCCAAACCCTCTGCAAAAGTCGAATGAGCTAATAACAAAGTGGGCTCATGTGTCGAGCTATGACATGTTACCAGCTAGGACTCGGGGACTCCTTGATGCGAAGTCTGTAGAGAGAAGTAATCTTATTAGCTTTATGCTGGGCAAACAGCACGATGAGTGTGATGTTCCATATACTGAGTGGGAGCTTGACGCCGCCCTCGCCAGGGGTAGGTCTACTTCCCCTGGAGAGGACGGAGTCACCTACAACATCATTAGACTACTAAGGCGCGTGCCAGGCAATCCATTGTTGGTATTGTACAATATGAGTCATGCCGAGGGCCAACTACCCACATCATGGACCAGCAGTATTGTTGTACCAATACCGAAACCAGGACAGCCTGATGCCTTTCGTCCCATATCACTAACCAGCTGCCTGTGTAAAACCTTTGAGAGGATGGTTCTTGGCAGACTCTTATATAGAATCAGAGAACACATGTCTCCTAACATAAATGGCTTCACCCATGGTAAAGGTGTACATAATTGCATCACCACATTCCTAACTGTGCATGGTGATGAAAGGCACAGATACACCACATTTCTTGACCTAAAAGCTGCATTTGATATTGCCAATAGGCAACTGATATTGTACGAACTAGCCAAAATGGATATAGGAGGTAGGCTGTTACACTGGATAAGTGGTTACCTAACCAACAGAAGGGCTGCTGCACTGTTTCAGGGTTACAAAAGTGAAGTTAAAGATATGCAACGTGGTACCCCTCAAGGTGGAGTACTTAGCCCCGCTTTGTTCAATGTTCTTATGAATGCAATATTAAATTTAATACCAGACAACCCCAGCAATATCTCAATCAGCTATGCTGATGATATTCTTATACATACTAAAACTCATCGTGAAATGCAAACCACCCTGAACCATGTATACGCAGCCTGTGAACACCTCGGTCTTATTATCTCCACTGACAAAACTAAGGTGTTCAACAAACAAGCTGGGAACAGCAAACGCGGCCCCGCCAAGTTCAAGATAGGTAACAACACTATTGACTATGTTTCTTCTTTTAAATATCTTGGTGTTTCCGTCCCTTGTACCCTACCTGCCATACAACAGCTAACCCGCCAATGTACTGACAGACTGAGACCTCTTAGAAGTGTAGTGGGGTACAGCCCGCACTATGGTGCTAATATTAGAATTGTTAAAACAATGTACCTAGGCGATATAAGATCTCTGATAGATTACCACGCACCAGCCCTGGTCATTCGTGACGGGAAAGGCGTTGACAAGCTCGAGAAAATGCAAAATAAAGCCCTCAGAATTATCCTAGGATGTCCCATGAGCACTAAAGTACTTAATATGAGGAAAGAACTAGGTATACCCAGTGTTAAAGATAGAATAATTGAAGTCAACCTCATGATAGCCCTGAGGCTTCTGCGTGGTGATCCTGATAACATTGTTTCCTTAAAATTGCTAGAATGTATGAACCATGGGACTACTGAGTCTAAATGGATCCAAACTACAGCTACACATATGAAGATATTTGGACTAGACCACCTGTACAAAGTTGAGACACAACAGCGCTTCCTGCCACCCTGGCGGACAGTTCCCTTCGATATCACAATACCGACGTATCCGCCTAAAAAATTAATTATACAAAGCATTTATCTCCAACACACTGCCAAATTGAGAGCCCTTGAACACATACACACTCTACAGACTGATGATAATATCACACAGACCATCTACACTGATGGATCTCTAAACACCGCCTGTGGGAGGGCTGGAAGTGCTATTGTTGTGACTCAACCTGACGGTAATATAATTGAGAAAGGAGTTAGAATTAACAACTGGGCATCCACTCTACAAACTGAATTAGTTGCCATACTCACAGCTATTAAATTCATTGAAACCACTGTTACTGACAGTCTCATCATCACTGACTCTCTATCCTCACTACTTGCCCTTGGTGCCCTCGACTCAGGTTGTCACGATCTTGTCTCTGAAGCCAGACACAAATATGCGTGCCTTGTTGACCGGGGTGTCAGGGTCAAACTGTTGTGGATTCCCTCTCACATAGGCCTCATAAAACATGACAGAGTTGATGCCCTCGCCAAACTCGCGTCTAACAAAGACACCGTAGAATACAATTTGGGTCTGTCAAAAAGAACCCTTAAAACTGTAATTAGGAAAGAACTTATTGATGAGTTTGACGCAAGTAGACAAGTGCAAACAGGCACTAGTCGATCCATAGTTTACCATGAAGAGATGTATCAATGAAACATGTATATGGAGCAAGTAACAAGATCACTAGATTACAAGATGTTGTAACCGCTAGATTAAGGTTAGGATATAAGTACCTTTGGCAGTATGTTCCTCAAGCAGATGTAAACAAAACTAAATGTAAAGTGTGTGGCCATACATATGGCCACACACTTGAACACTACGTCCTCGACTGTGTGAAGATAGAACCTTTTAGGGACAGGTCCAACCACACTGTGTGTGAAATGGCACAACACTTCATCTCTAATGGCAAGATAGCCGACATATTAAGATTGTATCCACTTTTTTGCACTTAGTAACTATATCAGTTCTCATGTACAGAACCAAATACGCAATGTGCTTGAATACCTCCCACGTAAATGTGAATAACAAAGTGTGAGGCCAGACATACTGCCTCACACGCCTGTTCTCACGCATTTGTGAATAAGTTACCCTTTATGTATAGAACTAAACAAATAATGTAAATGAAATACTGTGTAACTTTCAGTGCCATAATATCCTGACAACCGGGGTTAATTATTATGACCCTTTGTAAACCCTACTCTGTAATCCTTTTGCGCTACCGCTCACAGGATGAGTGTGGGGTGCACAATAAAGTAGCCGCTGCAAGCGGCAAAATCAATCAACCCTGACACACACACACACACACACATACGCACACAGACACACACAAGTGCCTCCCACACTAACACACACACAGTTGCCTCCCACACTGACACACACACATGGGTACCTCCTACACTGGCACATATATGGGTGTCTCCCGCACTGAGATACACACGGGTGCCTCCCACTTTGACACACACACACGGGTGCCTCCCACACTGACACATACATGGGTGCCTCCCACACACACACACACACACACACGGGTGCCTCCAACACTGACACATACACAGATGCCTCCCACACACAGATGCCTCCACACACATACACACACACAAACACACATACACACACATACACACACATCCTTGACCACCGAAGGGTCGAGACGTGCCTGGCGCTCCTCTCGGAGCAGCCAGGTCAACTGTTGTGTTGGCCCATACCAGCCCCCTCCCCTGAACCCTCCTCCCCACCGGAATATCAACATGTTCTCGCCAGAAGTTGCTGTTTCATTTAGGAAAGGAATGGAACCAGTGTTAAACAGAGGTGAACAGTGGTGAACGGTGCTTAAGTCAGTGAGAACAACTCAACAGTAACAGTCGTACCCGGGTTGACCTTCACACAGTGAGGTCCCAGGTACCCAGTGATAGCGGCCCGTGAGACCCAACAACCAGCGATGTGTTAATCCGTCTACGATAGGAAGGCCTGGGACCACACCTCACTCATATAACACCATCTGTGAGGGAATTACTACACCACGTCAGGCCCCTCATAACACCATATGTGAAGGAGTTACTACACCACGTGAGGCCCCTTATAACACCATCTGTGAGGGAATTACTACACCACGTGAGGCCCCTCATAACACCATCTGTATTACTACACCACGTGAGGCCCCTCATAACACCATCTGTGAGGGAATTACTACACCACGTGAGGCCCTTCATAACACCATCTGTGAGGGAATTACTACACCACGTGAGGCCCCTCATAACACCATCTGTGAGGGAATTACTACACCACGTGAGGCCCCTCATAACACCATCTGTGAGGGAATTACTACACCACGTGAGGCCCCTCATAACACCATCTGTGAGGGAATTACTACACCACGAGAGGTCCCTCATAACACCATCTTTGAGGGAATTACTACACCACGCCAGGTCCCTCATAACAACATCTGAGTTCCTCCTAACACCATCTGGGAGGGAGTTACTACACTACATGCTTGCTGTTCAACACCGACATTAATCTGTATGTTCACTGTATGTTCCTTTACCTTTCTCTAATGAAGGCTTTTGTTAAACCACCAATGTATGTAATCAGTCATTTATGTCCAATGTATATTTTCAGCCTTCGGGCTGCAGAACTTTTTCAATAAACCGTCAATTATTATTATTATTACACACACACACACACACACGGGTGCCTCCCACACTAACACACACACACACGGGTGCCTCCCGCACTGACACACACACAGATGCCTCCCACACTGACACACACACATACACATATGAGTGCCTCCCGCACTAACACAAACACACACACACTCACACACACTCACACACACACACACACACACACACACACACACACACACAGACACACACACACACACACACACACACACACACACACAGGTGCCTCCCCCACACAAACACACACACACATGGGTGCCCCACACACACACACACACACACACACACTGGTGCCTCCCCACACTGACACAGACATGGGTGCCTCTCACACACACACACGGGTGCCTCCCACACTGACAAACACACAGATGCCCCACACTGACACACACACACACACACACACACACACACACACAGATATGTGCCTCCTGCACACGCACACAAGGGTGCCCCCCACACCACACATACACAGGGGCCTCCCACACTGGCACACACAGAACGGTGCTCTCCCACACACACACACACGGGTTCTCCCCACACTGACACATACATGGGATACTCCCACACTGGAACATACACACATGAGTGCCCAGCACCAACACACACACACACGGGTGCCTCCCACACTCACACATACATGGGGGCCCCACACTGGCACACACACACATCGGTGCCCCCTCCTCACTAACACACACACGGGGTGCCTCCCACACACACATACATGGAGGCCTCTACCTGGCACACACATAAGAATGCCTCCCACACTGACACACACACACACATGGGGGCCTTCCACACTGACACACACACATGGGGGCCTTCCACACTGACACACACACACATGGGTGCTCCCACACTGGCATACATGGGTGCTTCCCCACTGGCACACACATGCAGGTGCCTTCCACACTGACACATGCGCTGGTGCGTCCTACATTGACACACACACACATGGGTGATACCCACACTGACACATACACACATGGGTGCCTCCCACACTGACACAAACACACACATGGGTGCCTCCCACACTGACACATACATGGGGCCTCCCACAATGGCACACATCATATGGGTGCCTCTCGCACTGAGACATGTATGGGTGCCTTCCACTCTGACACATGCACATGAGTGCTTCACCCTGACACACGCACACATACATGGGAGCCTCCCAGACTGACACACAAACACATGGGTGCCTCCCTCTCTGACACATCACACACAATCACACACACACACACACACACAAGCGGGTGCCTCCCACACTGACACACACACACACACACACACACACACACACACACACACACACACACGGGTGCTCCCACACTGACATACACACACACACACGTATCTCCCCACACTGACACACACACACACGGTTGCCTCCCACACTGACACATACATGGGTGCATCACACACTGACACACACATGGGTGTCTCCCCTACACTGACAAAACACACACACACATGGGTACCTCTTACACTGGCAGATATATAAGGTCTCCACACTGATACACACACAAGTGCCTCTCACACTGACACACACACGGGTGCCTCCCATAGACGCACACACGGGTGCCTCCCTACACTGACACATGATACATGTGGGTGCCTCCCTACACTGACGCACACACACACACACACACACACGGGTGCCTCCTCACATAAACACACATACATGGGTGCCCCACACACACACACACACACACACACACACACACACACACACACACACACACACACACACACACGGGTGCCTCCCCACATAAACACACATACACATGGGTGCCTCCCCACACACACACACACACACACACACACACACACACACACACACACACACGCACACACGGGTGCCTCCCACACAGACACACACACACACTCACACACACACACACTGGTGCCTCCCGCACTGACACATACATGGGTGCCTCCCACACTGACACACACACATGGGTGCCTCCCACACTAACACACACAAGGGCGCCTCCCACACTGACACATACATGAGGGCCTCCCACATTGACATATACATGAGGCCTCCCACACTGGTATACTACATCCATGACCACTGAAGGGTCAAGACGTACCTGGCGCTCCTCTCGGAGCAGCCAGGTCAACTGTTAAGTTGGCCCATACCAACCCCCTTCCCTGAACCCTCCTCCCCACCGGAATGTCAACAAGTTCTCGCCAGAAGTTACAATTTCATATAGGAAAGGAACGGAACAAGTGTTAAACATAGGTGAACAGTGGTGAACAGTGCTTAGGTCAGTGAGAACAACTCAACAGTAACAGTCGTACCCAAGTTAACCTTCACACAGTGAGGTCCCAGGTACCCAGTGATAACGGCCCATGAGACCCAACAACAACCAGCGATGTGTTAATCCGTCTACGATAGGAAGGCCTAAGACCAAACCTCTCTCATATAACACCATCTGTGAGGGAATTACTACACCACATGTCCCTCATAACACCATATGCGAGGGAATTACTACACCACGTCAAGTCCCTCATCACACCATCTGTGAGGGAATTACTACACCACGTGAGGTCCCTCATAATACCATCTGTGAGGGAATTACTACACCACGTCAGGCCCCTCATAACACCATCTGTGAGGGAATTACTACACCACGTGATGCCCCTCATAACACCATCTGTGAGGGAGTTACTACACCACGTGAGGCCCCTCATAACACCATCTGTGAGGTAATTACAACACCACGCGAGGTCCCTCATAACACCATCTGTGAGGTAATTACTACACCACGTGAGGTCCCTCATAACACCATCTGTGAGGGAATTACTACACCACGTGAGGCCCCTCATAACACCATCTGGGAGGGAATTACTACACCACGCCAGGTCCCTCATAACACCATCTGAGGGAACCACTACACCACGTGAGTTCCTCCTAACACCATCTGGGAGGGAGTTACTACACTACGAGTTTCATGTTCAACACCTACACTAATCTGTATGTTCACTGTATGTTCCTTTACCTTTCTCTAATGAAGGCTTTTGTTAAACCACCAATGTATGAAATAAGTCACATATGTCCAATGTATATTCTCAGCCTTCGGGCTGCAGAATTTTTTCAATAAACCCGTTAATTAGTATTATATATTATCACACACATCGGTGCCTCCCACACTAACACACACAAGGGCGCCTCCCACACTGACACATACATGGGGGCCTCCCACATTGACACACACATCGGTGCCTCCCACA
>NW_024733150.1:95000-97500 GCF_018991925.1 Homarus americanus | reverse complement strand
CTCTCCACCTTCCTGTTGTACCACCTGTCTGCCCACCTGTCTGCCTCTCCACCTTCCTGTTGTACCACCTGTGTTCCTCTCCACCTTCCTGTTGTACCACCTGTCTGCCTCTCCACCTTCCTGTTGTACCACCTGTCTGCCCCTCCACCTTCCTGTTGTACCACCTGTGTTCCTCTCCCTCCTATTGGTCCGTGAAGCCCTCCATGCCCAGCCAATCAGGAGACAATATACCTGCCCGAATTACTCCAGAGTCAGTAGCGAATTAAGAGAGAGAAAACATGAGAATAAAGGAATAAGAGATGAAGAATAAAAGACGAAGAATGAGAGACGAGGAATAAGAGAAACGAGGAATAAAAAAGACGAGGAATAAGAAAATGAGGAAAAATCGATACAGATATTGTGTGTGTGTGTGTGTGTGTGTGTGTGTGTGTGTGTGTATGTGTGTATCATTGTTTATGTATGTGTATAATACAGTATATGTGTACAGTTTATTCACCAACATTAACACACTTCAAGAGACTCACCATCCCAAGCATGGTAGTTCAATTGCACGTCATTCAAGGGCGAGTTTCTCAAGAGTAAAATCCCATCGGTAAGGTTGTAAAGGTTCGTGATATTTAGGTTATTATCCATCCATTTGTGGATGGTGTTGTTATCCACGTAATCTGGGTAAACCATCGTCGTCTTATTCACGGATCCAAAGTAGTCCATGGTGGCGTTTAGCTGTTGGGGGAAAGGGGTGGTGAGGGGGTGTTTGTTTTGTGAGGTAGAGGGTGATTAGGGGAGATGGGGGTTTGGATATCTATCTATCTACCTATCTATCTATCTATCTATCTATCTATCGAAACCTAAACGAAAAAAACAAACATAACTTAATCTAACTTAAAAAAGAAATATTACAAACCTTATCTAATCTAACGTAAACCTAACGTAAACCTGACGTAAACCTAACGTAAACCTGACGTAAACCTAACCAAACCTCACCTTCATAAAGACATGCAGATCTTTTGTCTCGTTATACGTTTGACTCCCCACACGAACGAAGGGATATTGAACCATGAAGAACTTGCGGCCAGAGAGCTTCATTTCGTCAACCTTCTCCTTCTCCTTCGCCGGGAGGGAGGCGAAGGAGTCAGGGTAGCTAAGACGGGCGTCGATGCAGTCACTCTCGTAGGGTATTTTAGCTTCTTTCATCACCTCGACGGTGTTGCTGTTAGAGGAAGGGTATTATGGAGAGATGGTAGAGAGAAGTGTTTGATGGAGAGAGAGAGAGATATAGCGAGATACGGAGAGAGAAAGGAAGATAGTGAGACAGAAAGAGAGAGAGGTAAAAAATTATTAGAGACAGACAGACAGACAGAGAAAGGTAGACAGAGAGGGAGAAGGAGTGAGAGATAGAGACAGAGAGAAAGATCAGGTCAGCTTTCAACGATCACCTGTAATACGAGACATAACGAGACATTAACAATCCCTGTGAGAGATCTCAAGAGACTCCCCCCCCCCCTCCAGCTGCCTCTTGTTCCCTCTTACGGCCACACCTGATGAGAGATAGGTCATAGAATATCTCACCTCGCAACTGAGAGATTAATGAAAAGAGACGAATTACCAAGAGATTTATCTTTTGTAGTTTTCTCACCTGTGGCAAAAGGTTATATATTCTCTCTGTTGTATCCAAACAGGTTGATAGGCCTATGTGAAATACTGATGTGTAGGGTGACCTGTTAGTTATTTATCTAAGACATGTTGTGTGGTTTTCTGAGGAGTTGTTGGGGATAAGGAATAAAGATGTGTTATTTAATGGTTAATAGACCTGTTCTGTGTAGGTGGAAGATGAAGGAAATTCTATCTCTTTCGTAGAGTTTAGTGCAGTGATTCTGTCTAATTGACCTGGAAGATGAAGTGAATCTCATGAAGAACGGATGGTTTTTTACGGGTGTGTCTTGTGTGCTTCAAGGGGTGAGGAAGGGGTGATGGGTGGTGGTGGTTGGGGGAGGGTAGGGTAGGCACTGGTTAGATTCAGAAGGAAATCCTAAGGGAACAGTGCCGATATTTTGGTAATGGCTGAAAATCTACACTAAGTACCCTCACTGAGTGTGGCTTCGTTGGGTGAGATAGTACATACTTGTATTCCGTTTGATTGAGTGTGGTGCGGCAGAGGTGGTAGCCCAGAGACCATCGTGGCGGTAGTGTCGGCCTTCCCACCATTTTCGTGTACTGTTCGGTGACGTCGATGGGTTTAGGTCCTGCCATGATCCTAAAGTCGAGCACACCGCCAACACCCCGGAACACTACCCCAGGGACCGGCACGACCCCTACCTCTACTGGCGCTGAGTTCTTGAGGTACACCCCGAACATGTTACCAGATTTCTCAAAGTTCATGTAGAAGGGATGAGAGCCGTAGGTCGCCCCGCTCTTGATGTCCTCCTCGCGGTTAAAGAGGGCCCAGGACTCACGTTGTTTGAAGTTGGGAATGAGTTCGTAGTTGTATCTCTGGCCAAGA
>NW_024733150.1:72500-87500 GCF_018991925.1 Homarus americanus | reverse complement strand
TACCACCATTATTATAGCTACCACTACCACTACTACCACCATTACTATCATCACTACCACTACAACCACCATTACTATCATCACTACCACTACTACCACCATTACTATCATCACTACCACTACTACCACCATTATTATAGCTACCACCACTACCACTACTACCACCATTATTATAACTACCACCACTACCACTACCATTATTATAACTACCACCACTACTATACAACCACCATTATTATAACTACCACCACTACCACTACTACCACCATTATTATAACTACCACCACTACCACTACCACCATTATTATAACTACCACCACTACCACTACTACCACCATTATTATAGCTACCACCACTACCACTATAATACCAACGCCATTGACACTACCATTACCGTTACCACCATTACCGTTACCACCATTACCGTTACCACCATTACCATCGCCACAACTGCCACCACTACCACTGACGTTACCACTGCCACCACCACAACCACTGTCAACACTGCTAAAGTTAACGTCATGAGATTATTTTCTACTACTACTACTACTACTACTACTACTACTAGTGTGGTGGTAGTGGTATTAGTCCGTTATTAAATTAAGTTTTTGGGTAAACACCGAAATTGGTTGATTAATTAAATATGGCGCGGGAGGAGAAGGAGAGGAAGAAGAAGAAGAAGAAGAAGAAGAAGAAGAAAGCGTAATTAGAAGCAATACCTAATAATATAAAGATGAAATAAGGAAAAAGTAAAGAGACGGAAATACAAACAGGAAAGATGGGGGGAAACAGACAGACAGACAGAGCAAAATTCCAGGTGTGTGTGGCTCATTAGGTGAGAATCCTACCTGTACGTTGACTTAAGACATTCCTTATTAACAACCCTCTCTCTCTCTCTCTCTCTCTCCCCCCCCCCCCCCTCTCTCTCTCTCTCTCTCTCATGAGTATCCTTAACACTCCAATTATAGAAGTTTGGTGTGAGAAGATTATACTTGGTGTAGGATCTTCGTATGAGGGGAAAGCTATAAATGATTGGTGTATGGGCTTTATATCTGGTAGAGAGAGAGTGAAGTAGGAGTGAGTAGTGAGTGGGAATTCTACTATTTTCTGTCTTTTTGGGGGGCTTGGTTATTCATTCTCTCTCTCTCTCTCTATCTCTTCCTTTACTATAATACAAAATATGTTTAACTCAAATTAACTACTACAGTATAATACAGGAAATACAATAACCTGTATTATTATCTACTTACTGTAACAAGAAATATAGACGTAGAAACAGAAATACAGTAATGTAAAGAGACATTGGGATACAGTAATACAATATGGTTGATACTCGGATAAATACAGCAATACATTAAGGTAGATAGTTACAGAAATACAACAATACAGTCAGTAGTTAACCATCAGTCAGGTAATCACTGCTGTAATGGTTTCAAATTTAAAGAAAAAAATTAACACAAATACATTGAAAATAAAATCTAATCCCCCAAAAGTTAACACCAGTAGTATTATCAGATGTTAACACAGTTTTAACATTCGGTTCTAAACATTAAAATTATACACCAGTCATGGAAGAAAAAGTTTAATTTAACATACGAATATAAACTGTGAATTGTTAAACCAGAATATAACATAAAGTGACTCACCTTTATATCACCACTTAATTAACACGGTTTTTAACACCAGTCTAACACCACATTAACACCAGTCAGTCATTAAAACACCGCAAACACTCGTCACTAAAACAACCTAACTGGGTGTTTCTCTCTCTTTCTCCTAATTCTCTTAATCTTATCTTCTCTTATCTATGACGTAACCAGTTAATCTTATCAGGGCTATTATCTCTTATCTACGGTTGTCGTCGAATATTTCAACTCACTAATATATGAATTTTGTAATAATTTTTTTGTTCATGGGATCAGTTTGTGAAGTTTTCGTATTTTAGTAAACATCTTTGAATAAGAAGATCGTGTTTACGTTGATCAGCTGTTTTTGATGTCTGGGTTTTAATTGGCTGCCTTTATCTTGTGTGGAGGAGGACGATGATTGAAACTAGATGTGTGTGTGTGTGTGTGTGTGTGTGTGTGTTTGTGGAATTTAGGTGATAAAAACAGACTTTAAAACGTAAATTAGATTAAGATTTGAGGTTTTATGAAAGTTGGTTGATGTGATTCGTGATTATATACATTGTGACGGTGTACAAAAATATTTCTTGCTAAAACACACACACACACACACACACACACACACACACACACACACACACACACACACACACACACACACACACACACACACACACGTGATATGGTATTATACTGAATCGCCCTTACTGCTTAATTCACGCCATTAGATAATATAAATCTTCACGTGTAAAGATAACTATCTATCCATCCATCCATCCATCCATCCATCTATCCATCTATCTCTGTCTATCTATCTATCTGTTTGTTTGTCTGTCTGTCTGTCTGTTTATTTATTCCTCCATCCATCCATTCATCCGTCTGTCTGTCTGTCTATTTGTCTATATCTATCTATCTATCTATCTATCTATCTATCTATCTATCTATCTGTCTATTTATCTATCTATCTATCTATCTGTCTATCTATTTATCTATCTATCTATCTCTATCTATCTATCTATCTCTATCTTTAGTCTCTGAGATAACGAGGAAAAGCCTCTTACCTTACCTTCCTGGGTCTTATAGGTCTTAGGTCTTGTCAAATCTTACCTCCTGAAGAGAGACCCGTAGACCATAAGTGACCAGGTATGGGACACCCCCTTACCGTTATTACCTGAGCTGGCAACAGATCGGTTGGAGAGAGAAGAGAGAGAAAGAAAGAGAAACTACAATGGATAGGGCAGGAGAGAGGAGAAGGAGGAACGAACACAATTCTATCCTCAAGAATATCATTTTTAGAACAAGGCTCATCACTCACTTCACAACAACTAAATGACTCCACACACAACAATCAACTCCCTCCCCCACCCCCACATTTCTCCTCCTCCAGGTGAGAAACAGTTCTGCAAAACGTTAATTAAATGTTGACGTCGGCTTTATAGAATCTGAAACGTTTCTTATTAAAAATCTGGATTTGTCTCTTATAAAAATCCGGATTTGTCTCTTATAAAAAAATCCGGATTCGTCTTTACCTATTAGCATTTTGATTGGTTCTCGGGGTTGTAAACACGTGAGTTTGAGAGGAACAAAACAATAACTAAAAATCACGTACCGGGAAGAATAAAATAACAAAATTACGAACCGGGAAGAATAAAATAACAAAATCACGTACCGGGAAGAATAAAATAACAAAATCACGAACAGGGAAGAATAAAATAACAAAATCACGAACAGGGAAGAATAAAATAACAAAATCACGAACAGGGAAGAATAAAATAACAAAATCACGAACAGGGAAGAATAAAATAACAAAATCACGAACAGGGAAGAATAAAATAACAAAATCACGAACCGGGAAGAATAAAATCACAAAATCACGTACCAGGGAGAGGATAAAACCAAACCTGCAGTGAACAATAAACACACACGCGTATACTGAACACACATGGAGGCACAGAACACACATGGAGGCACACGCACACACACACACAGACAGAAAATCCTTCAGTGTTCTAACTCTACGTTCCGAAATAGTTAGTGTGTGTGTGTGTGTGTGTGTGTGTGTGTGTGTGTGATGAGTTTTGGCAAAAGGTGTTGTGTGCGTACAAATAAATGCAGAAAGAGGACTTGTAAACATGGATGTATTCTTTTATATTTTTATTTTATTTTTTTTATTTATTTTTTTTATTTTTCTATATTTTTTATTTTTTTTGTTTATTTTTTTATTTTTTTTAGGGTATTTATATTTTATTTACTCTCTCTCTCTCTCTCTCTCTCTCTCTCTCTCTCTCTCTCTCTGCTTCATTTTGCTCTCTAAGACTTGCATTTTTTTCTCTCACAGACTTCCTCTTTTTTATCATTATTTTCCTTTCTATCTTCTACCTCTTTTTGCCCTCTTTATTACTTTCTCTTTCTCTTTCCTCTTTCTTCCTCTCTCTTTCTCTCGTTCTCCTCCTGGTCATTCACTCTTCCTTTCACTCACTGTATCTTTCCTGCAAGTAATCCACAATCAGCTGCGACAAATACCAATGAGTTAGTGAAATAGATCAGTTACCCCTTGAAACTCTCCCGTGTGTTAGGTTTTCTATGGTAATAAGCCGCATTTACCGCTGTACCGAAATGGTTATATAAGTTTATCTAAAGTTTTTTTTTTATTTAGGGAATTATTTATCAAGTTTAATTAGATATATGAATTTATTATTACACGATTATATTCCTTCGAGGGATAATTATGGGGAAATTATATTACTTACCTGAATCGTATAATCTGGTCTGTTTATATATGGGATTAAAGCCTCGTTAAATTATGTTAGCGTTAAGGTGGTTAATCTTTAGGTTAGATTAAGTTAACGTTAAGTTAGGTTAAGTTGGGAAAGGTTAGGTTAGGTTAGCTTTGGGTTAGGTTAGGTTAGCTTCAGGTTAGGTTAGGTTAGGTTAGGTTAGCTTTGGGTTAGGTTAGGTTAGGTTAGCTTTGGGTTAGGTTAGCTTTGGGTTAGGTTAGGTTAGCTTCAGGTTGGGTTAGGGTTGCTTCAGGTTAGGTTGGGTTAGGTTAGCTTTGGGTTGGGATTGAGTTGGCTTTGGGTTGGGTTGGGATTAGGTTAGCGTTGGGGTGATTAATCTCTAGGTAAAATAAGCTGGGGTGGTGTTTTGTCAAGTGATCCTAAATATACATTAAAATAAAACCTGTACTCATTAAGCCTCATAATGATAAGCAATGTAATATAAAAACTCCACAGATGATATAAACAAAGGCATAATTATCAGGCTGGGTGACCAATTATATGAAACCTTATTAGTACCGGTGCATAGCATTCGAAGCTTTATAGGTCACCAACGATTAACCTTTAACTGTAACACAAAAAACATCGTCATGGGACTGTTTCTAACCTGTCTGTCTGTAGTGTCTGCAATAGCCCATCTGTCTACTGTCTGTCTGTACTTCTATCTGTCTGTCTGTCTGTACTTCTATCTGTCTGTTGTGTCTAACTATATGTCTCTGTCTGTCTATCTGTGAGTGTCTGTCTGTGTATCTGTCTCTCTGTCTGTACTTCTATCTGTCTGTGTGTCTATCTATATATCTCTGTCTGTCTATCTGTGAGTGTCTGTCTATGTATCTGTCTCTCTGTCTGTATTTCTACATGTCTGTCTGTCCATCTACCTATCTGTCTACCTCTGTCTGTATCTGTGAGTCTATCTGTCTGTCTATCTGTGAGTGTCTGTCTGTCTAGGTATCTCTCTGTCTGTCTGTATTTCTATCTATCTATCTATCTATCAATCTCTGTCTGTATCTGTGAGTCTGTCTGTCTGTCTGTCTATCTGTCTGTACGTAAACCTAATAGTCCCCCCTAATGTTATTCACCCGCACAAGGTTATACGCTGATAAGGTCTCTGTTACCCCGAGGTTCTATCTAATTTAAACCTTAATAGAGAGTTGAAGGGACAGGTGACGTAGAGGAGGTTACCTACGGGAGGCAGAGATGACAGGTAGGTAGGTGGAGGAGGCTAGGGCGTAATTACCTCTCCCTTACCTGGAAGCTGTGTGATGGACGGCAGGTAAAAGGTGTGTTTTTGGTTTCTTGTGTTTGTGTTTATTAGAATTTTTTTATGTTTTTTTTTAAACGAGAACCGATTGGAAGAGGAAATATAATAACGCAAGGAATAGTGAAGAAATTAATGATGGTTGATGGATAATTGGGTTTATTTCTTTTTTCATCCATAATTTTTATTTACATTTGTTTTATTTATAATTGTTTGTTACGCTTATTATTTATTTGTTATTTTCTTTTATATAATTCTAAAGTTTGTGAAAAAATGGAATTATGTTTATTTTTCGAGGGAATAATATCACTTTTTCCGTATTTTTTCTGTAATATTTCAGTTTATTTTTACTTTTTTATTCTATAGGGGAAAATTTTGGAAGTCTTTCTATATTATTATAAAATTTTGTGTAAACTTTGAAGAAGAAAAAAAAAGCACAAAAAGATAATTATACAAAAGAATAAATAAACAAAGAAACACCTGATAGTTTTTACATCATTAACATAAACAACAAAGAATTATTGATTTTTTTTGACAATCACAATAATGGAGTAAGTATTGTTAATTATTCATATATTATTAACAGAATACAATATACACAGACATACAGACATACATATTGCCCAGACATACATATTGCCCAGACATACAGACATACATATTGCCCAGACATACAGACATACATATTGCCCAGACATACAGACATGCAGACATTCATACATACAGACACACAGACATACAAATATACAGACATACACTCATACAGACATGCATACAGTCACACATACAAAGATACAGACATACTGCTATAGGTTTTGTGGTAAAGTTGGTACCGGGATTGGAATCATTATATTTATTGGCTTTCACTCCTGTTAAAGACAAGAACTGGTGGAGGAGGTTTAACAGGTGGTGGCAGGGGTCGTGGTGGTGGTGGCAGGGGTCGTGGTGGTGGCAGGGTAGTAGTGAAGCAGGTAGCAGGGAAGTGACAGAGCTAGTGGAAGAGGCTGGTGGCAGGGGCAGGTAAATGGGTGTCTGTCTGCCACTAGAGGTTCATCGGACAACAGTAAAGATGGAAGTCAGAGATGGCAGCGTCATCCAGGGTCAAGACTAACGGGGTCGTAACGTACCTGAAGGAACAACAACAGGTAAACACACACACACACACACACACACACACACACACACACACACACACACACACACACACACACACACACACACACTCACACTCACACCCACTCTCTCTCTCTCTCTCTCTCTCTCTCTCTCTCTCTCTCTCTCTCTCTCTCTCTCTCTCTCTCTCTCTCTCTCTCTCTCTCTCTCTCTCTCTGTCTCTCTCTTCTCTCTATCTCTTATCCTTCTCTTCGTCTTCCCTCTTCCTCACACTTTCTCATCTATCCTCACTTATTCCTGTCTCTTTTTCTCTCCCTTTCTCCTATCTCTTATTTTATCTTATTCTTCCGCTGTCTCTCCCTCCTTTTCCTTCTCTTACATCTCTCTCTCTCGTCCCTTCCTCCCTCCCTTGCTTCCGTATCTTTTCTCCTACTTATTATCCCTTTCTCTCCTCTCACCCTCTCTCTCTCTCTTCTCACCCTCTCTTTCTCCGACCCTCATCTTCTCTCTTCACCTTCTCTCAAACCTCCATCTCTCCCCCATTCTCCTTTTCTCTTCCTCTCTCCCTCCCTTTCTCTCCCTTCTCACCCTCACTCACCTTAAGCTCGAAGGCTGTGGCGAAGCTTTCCCCCTCACAGTAGACCAGGTGACCCCAGGTACCCCAGGTGACCCCAGGTGACCCCAGGTACCCCAGGTCATAGGGCTATCAGGTTCCATCACTGAGCTAATTACCCGACCCGGCTCACCTGTCTTTCCTACCACTGCCACGCCCATCCCCAGGTGAGAAATATTGATCATTAGTGGTCAGTATTAGGATAGGTTTGGTTAGGTTAGGTTTAGATTGGTTTGGTTAGGTTAGGTTGTCGTTGTACCTGTGTATTTACCTCCACTAATACCTGTACTACCTGTATCATGTACCAGTATTAGTATCAGTACCTGTAAATATATACCTGTAACTGTACCTCCGCTTTAATTTACCTGTACGTATACCTGTACTTGTAAACAATCTCCACTACAACAAACACGATTAATTACAACATTAATAACAGGTAGAAATACAGGTACACATACAAGGACTAACATTGATACAGGATACAGTAATAATTATCTTCTCTTATTATTACAAATTTGATATTTTTTTTTCGGAAATTACAATAATTTAATAATCACCAAGAGCTATCGGTATAAGCCGTATATCCGGGTATCGTGGTGTTGTGTGTCAGCTGATGCCTAACTTATCTAATTAAGTTGTGTTTACCTGGTCTAATGATGGTCAGGTTAATGATGAGAGGGTTCTAATTAGTTAAGGTTTGCCCCCAGGTAGTGTTAGTTTGTCGTAATTAGGTTCAGGTATTGATTTAATGACCTAATGAGATCATGGATTGTCCAGGTGTGTTAATTAAGGCCAGGTAACGCTCAGCTGTTCTAAGCCCAGGTAGTCTTTATTTATCCCCATTAAATCCAAATAGTGTTCAGTTGACCTCACTAAGACCACACAGTCGTCAAGGTGGAATCACATATCTGCCAAGTGAGAGGATTGGAGAGACAGACAGGCAGAGACAGACAAACAGACAGACAATCAGACAGAGAAACAGACAGATACAAAGATAAAGAACACCCTTATGGGAAAATCAGCTGAGAGAGAGAGAGAGAGAGAGAGAGAGAGAGAGAGAGTATATAAACAAGAGAGTGTAATTGTCTAGGTAGTAGTAATCTGCAGGACAAAGACCTCACCAATCATCGTCGCTTTGTGGTGGACGGATACAACAACCTTTTAAAGTATTGTGACATTGTATTTTTGTTCAGTAAAATTGTTTCTGTCATGTCAAGGGTTACGGTGTTGTCATAAAGTCTGTCACTGTCATGTCAAGGGTTATGGTGTTGTCATAGAGTCTGTCACTGTCATGTCAAGGCTTATGGTGTTGTCATAGAGTCTGTCACTGTCATGTGAAGGCTTACGGTGATATCATAGAGTCTGTCACTGTCATGTCAAGGGTTACGGTGTTGTCATAGAGTCTGTCACTGTCATGTCAAGGCTTACGGTGTTGTCATAGAGCCTGTCACTGTCATGTCAAGACTTACGGTGTTGTCATAGAGCCTGTCACTGTCACGTCAAGGAGAAACAAAGGACGAACGCTCTGTAGTGATCGTCTTTAATACATTAATTAACTGCGACGTTTTTAATACCTTCTTGATAAAACCTTTCAACTCAAACATTATCTGATATGTTCCCGCCCACAAGTGTCTACGTTCACACACACACACACACACACACACACAGATATGAATAGTTCGAAAAATGCGTCGCCTTTTCCCCCCTCTCATAGTTAGCTGCCAAGTTCAAGTGACACAACACAACACACCTTTTGGCTTTAACCTGTCCCTTTACTCAACCCGACTGTGGAGGTTAGTAACGCCACACAAGATTTCCTTCTCCCATAGTAGAAACCATTAATTATTTTAGCCTTTAAAGGTATCAGATAAAAGAAAAAAAAATCATTATATGCAAAAAGGATAAGAAAAAAATTAGTTTGTTTTATTTGGATGTAGATTTATTTTATAAATGGTATATAAGAAAAAAGTTAGAATAAACAGAAGTAAAAGGTTGTTATTGGTGGTTTCATTTTGCATAACCAGTCGTTTCTCTCTCTCTCTCTCTCTCTCTATCCTTCCTTCCTTCCTTCCTTCCTTCCATCTTTCCCTAACCTCTCTCCCTGATGACAACCTGACCCATACGCTTTTCCTATTTGCAACTCACAAGGCAACATTGCAACATTAGAGAAAGACAATATTGTGAATGATACCTGTATCTTTCCTGTAGTGTGTAGTGGGAGGCGTAGGGAAGGTAGACAGAAGGAGTCACAGTAGGGAGAGAGAAGCTCACACTGCTGCAGAAGGGTGTGAGTTAGTCGGTAGGGTTGAGAGCGCAGCAGAACATGGAGAGGTCGTCAACTGCTGTGTCATCGGTCACCAAGTTAGGATCTTCAAGGCGCGTCTGGAAACATTGAACAGTGTTACACCTCTAATTGTACACAGGGAGGGTATGGGTGTATATAGGGAGGGTATGGGTGTACACAGGGAGGGTATGGTGTACACAGGGAGGGTATGGGTGTACACAGGGAGACTATGGGTGTATTTTAACTAAATCGAATCCTGAATCACAATCTGAATCACTTATATAGGCAGACATAATCCTTAAACTGACACAGAGACTGACACAAGGCTGACACAAGACTGACACAAGGACTGACACAGAGACTGACACAAGGCTGACACAAGACTGACAAAAGGACTGACACAAGACTGACACAAGGCCTGACACAAGACTGACACAAGGACTGACACAAGGCCTGACACAAGACTGACACAAGGACTGACACAAGACTGACACAAGGACTGACACAAGGCTGACAAAGACTGACACAAGGTTAACACAATGGCTGAAACAAGGCTGACAAAGACTGACACAAGGCTGACAAAGACTGACACAAGAACTGACACAAAGACTGACATAAGGCTGACACAAGGCTGACACAAAGACTGACAAAGACTGACACTCACCTCTATGCCACAGATAGCAGAGCCATTGGGACAGCGGGCCCAGGTACCCCAGTTACCGTTTGGGATCTAGAGAGAGTAAAGCAGAATGATGATAATAATGATGATGATGATGATGATGGTGATGATGATGATGATGATGATGATGATGATTATGATTATGATGATGATGATGATGATGATGATGATGATGATGATGGTGGTGGTGGTGGTTGTGATTCTCTCTCTCTACCTGTTGTGTGTACCCCATGGCTGTTCATTGTCTTAATTTTACGGACATGAAACGAAAATAAATAATTGTTTTTTTTTTCATTCTCGTCCGTTTGTGTGTGTGTGTGTGTGTGTGTGTGTGTGTGTGTGTGTGTGTGTGTGTGTGTGTGTGTTAGGGTCTCGGAAAGTATCGTTCAGAAAGTTGTAGTTTCTTTAAATTTCGTTCAATTTGATGTGTGTGTTTTTTTTAAGAGATAAGAATACAGTTTTTAAATTCTTGGAAAAGTTGTTCTTGTTGTTTTTTTCTCTTTTTCTTCCGTTTTAATCTGTTTTCTCTCGTTTTTTCTTTCTTTTCATTCTTTCTCTTCATTCATTATTTCTCTCTCATCTTTATCATGTTTTATTCTGCTTAACTCACTCACTCACTCAGCCACCCACACACCCACCTTCCCTCCATCCCTCCCCACTCTCCCTCCCTTCCTCCCTCCCTCTCCCCCCTCACTCTCCCTCTCTCTCTCCCTCTCTCTCCCTCCCTCCCTCTCTACTCACCCCAAAATTGTGATAGGTCTTGGTGCCATCAATAATTTCGTCGCCATAGTTACACTCCATCTGAATATCCTGGACCGCCACGTCGTCAAACACAACACCTTGGTAACCCAGCACCTGCGCTCTCAACCCCGTCAGGAAGCCTCGACTGCACGACCGCATACCTGTCCAAGACGGGTGGAAACTCTTGTAATTAAATCAGCCGCTGGAAAGGTGTTCTGGCTCATTAATTAACAGGTGTAGGAATTAGTGAGTCACCTGTGTTTTTTTTTTAGAATCACTGAGTCACATGCTCACTACAATCACTGAATCACATGTGTTTTTGAATCACTGAATCACATGCTTACTAGAATCACTGAATTGCATGTGTTTTAGAATCATTGAACCGTATGTGTGTGTAAGAATCATTGAATCACATGTGTGTATGTGTGTAAGAATCATTGAATCATTTGTGTGTAAGAATCACTGAATCACATGTGTGTGTGTGTAAGAATCATTGAATCACATGTGTGTATGTGTGTAAGAATCACTGAATCATATGTGTATTGGAATCACTGAATCACATGCGTATAAGACTCACTGTGGACAATGAATCACACGGCGAATCCGAATCAGTAACAGAGAGACAGGAAGAGACAGACAAGGAGAGACAGTGGGAGAAAGACATAGACGGAGAGACAGAAAAAACAGAGAGACAGACTGACAGACAAGCCATCAAACAAACAGACAGACAGACAGAAACAGGAACAAGAAGAGTCAATTATCTATCTATCTATCTATCTATCTATCTATCTATCTATCTATCTATCTGTCTATCTATCATACTCAAGGTTCTGAATGTCCAGTTAGATGTATGTACGTCTTAGAGGTTTGTTTTCTCTATTAATGGATTTTTTGTGGGGTTCTTATGTTTCCCTGATACCAACAACACTACTACCACTACACCTACCACCACCACACTCAACACTACTACTACCACCACTACCCTCACCACCACCACCACACCTACCACCACCACACTCACCACACCTACCACCACCACTACCCTCACCACCACCATCATCACCACTACACTCACAACCACCACACACAGCTACCACCACCACCCACACACCTACCACCACCACACTCACACACCTACCACCACCACACTACCCTCACCACACACCATCATCACCACTACACTCTAGCCACCACCACCACTACCCCTCACCACCACCATCATCACCACTACCTCCACAACCACCACTACCACTACTCTCCTATCACCATCATCTACTACCCTCACCACCATCATCATCACCACTAAACTCAACACTACCACTACCCTCACCACCACTATTAACCTCACCACCACCACCACTACCCTCACCACCACCATCATCACCACTACCCTCACCACCATCATTACCCTCACCACCCTCACCACCGTCACCACCATCATTACCCTCACCACCGTCACCACCATCATTACCCTCACTACCATCACCACCACCACTCCACCACTTCAACTCACCCATCCACTCTCCGTTACGCCTTCCCGTAGAGATGATGTAATTAGTTGGATGAAGGTCAGGCTTGACGCAGTACAACTTGACGCGTTAGCAACTGTCTCATCGTATCAAATCAGCTGATGATAACTCGAACTGTGGTGGAGGAAATATGTCAAGACTCCTATTAATTGGAGAATGAGTAATTAAAGACTCCCTATTGGTGGAGAATGTGTGTTAAGACTCCCTATTGGTGGAGAATCTGTGATAAGACTCCCTATTGGTGGAGAATCTGTGATAAGACTCCCTATTGGTGGAGAATCTGTTTTAAGACTCACTAATGACTGAAAAATGTGTATTAAGACTCACAAGACTCAGTAATTGCCAGACTACCCACCTTAACCTCCATAAAGGAAGCAAAACTGCCATCGTCACAGTAATCAGCCTCGCCCCATTTACCCCAGTCCATGCCGTTGTCCAGGACTAGGGACTTGGTCACTATCCTGTCCCTCTGGCCTAACACGGCAGCTGGGAGAGAGAGAGAAAGAGAGAGAGTATATGGTTAGGTGTTTGGTGTATTGGGTTTAGTAGAGAGAGAGAGAGAGAGAGGAGAGAGAGAGAGAGAGAGAGTAATAATGAATGATATATTGCACCCAGTAGAAAGAAAGAAAGTTACAGATAGAAAGCGAATGATAAATAGAGATAAGAAAAAAAATTATCCTCAAAACACACACACACACACACACACACACACACACACACACACACACACACACACACACACACACACACACACACACACTAGCTGGACTGAGTGAGGAGACTTTTGTGCCCTTGGGTGAGGTGATATACAAAGTTCAAGGTGTCTAACTACAGCGTTCGACCTCTGTGCTCTGTCTGTGTAATATAATAACCTTTACTACGAGTCCAATGGGTGTTGCTGGGCCGCTCTCTCAAGGTCGGTGTGTTGGGGAGAGGTGGACGAACCGGGGATATGATAGTTTGGATACTAAATTAATTATATCTAAATTACTTATATATCCCTCACAGGGCCAAAAAAATATGATTTATGGAGATATAAAGTAAATAAACTACGATTTACACTATGAAAAAGGATTAATAGAAGAGATTGGTTAATGAAATCGCTATATGATATGAGGTTGATAGATATATCGTCCATTAACAAGAGCATCGTGAGGGGAAAAAATAAACCTTCATTTGTATAAAAACTTAACCTGACGAAGGCGATGACGATGAAGATGATGTCTAGGTGATAAAAATAACTAAGACGCGTAATTATAGTGATATATCAAACACTTCCTCTGTTTATTAAGAGAGAAAACACAATGAAAGAAGAGAAACAAAACATGGGGGAGAAAAAATGAAAAAAAAGACAGTCAAACAGACGTAGAATGCACCTACTGTTTAATGAGACCACAGGTATATTACTCACCAAAGCAGACAAGGAGAGCGAGGAATAAAGTGGTACGCATCTTAGTGGTGTATCGTGGGAAGTGAACTGCTGCGAAGTGAGATGGCGGTTGTCATTAAACTGGGGCGTTGTGGGGGGGCATGTACTTATATATATGAGTCGTGTGTGTGTGTGTGTGTGTGTGTGTGTGTGTGTGTGTGTGTGTGTGTGTGTGTGTGTGTGTGTGTGTGTCTGTCTGTCTGTCTGTCTATTTCTCTCTATATCTCTCTCTCTTTCTCTCTTTCTCTCTCTATTATCTTCTCGTTTATCTATCTATCTAATTCGATCTGTGTATTTTGGGTATTTCTCTGTCTATTGTAATATAATCGAGGCATGGCAACATATTCTAGGTATAGTCTCAGTGAAGTTACGTCGCCATCTTGACCCAGTGTAGTTCTGTTATTTTCCTATATAAGGGGATGATTATACTCAGGTGCATATACGATTCTAAGCCCTACATGTATTGTATATTGTGAACAAGTATAGGTTTACAGGTTACAGGAACAGCCAGGGATAGTTACCCTTAAGGACCTCAGCATTTACCTAATTATATAACAGAGACAAAATCAGGTTGAAATCATCATGGAAAAACTTCACTTCTGACGTCAAGATGGTGAAGAAATATCAAAGCTTTAAAGAGTGTGGGATAGTTACCCTACAGAACCCCGTCAGGGAATTGAATCGTTTTCTGTGACTCAATTGCTCCAGGTTCAGGGTGTATCTGTATTGTGTGTATGAGATGGCGTTTAATATGGCTTCATCTCAAAGGACATCATGATTTTAAGCGAATCTTCAAATATCTCGGGACTCCAGTAATTGTGATTCAAATGATAAAGAATTTGATTTATCACCTTTGGGAGAATCTATTATGCGTGTAGAGTGACTTAGTACATGTTTGCCTTTCCTTGGGTGATGAGGTTTTCCACTATCAGAGCTCGGGACATTGTTATAC
>NW_024733150.1:5000-70000 GCF_018991925.1 Homarus americanus | reverse complement strand
CAACAGAAGAGCAGAGCAAGAGCAGAGCAGAGCAGAAAAGACAGATACAGACAGACGGACAGACAAACATGCATAAAGGGACAGAAACAAAAGAGATAGAAAGAAAAAAGAAAGAAAGAAAGAAAAGAAAGAAGAAAGAAAGAAAGAAAGAAAGAAGAAAGAAAAAGAAAAATAACAGGAATATCAATCGTTACCATTAATCTTAACATCAACAATCACAACTGCCAGACCAACCACCAGTGATAGAGAGAGACTCGTGACTCAGGATATAAATAAACAAACTGACATTCTCGTATGACAAACACGATATGTATAACTTAGGCTCTTCCTCCTCCTGCTCTTCCTCCTCCTCCTCTCCTCCTCCTCCTCCTCCTCTTCCTTCACCTCTTCCTCCTTCTCTTCTTTCACCCATTCCTCCTTTAGCTCCTCTTCCTCCTCCACCTCTTTCTTTACCTCCTCTTCCTCCCCTTTCCTCCCCTTCTCCTTCACCTCCTCCTCCTGCTCTTCCTCCTCCTCCTCTTCCTTTACCTCCCTTCCTCCTTTCCTCCCCTTCTCCTTCACCTCCTCCTCCTGCTCCCTCCTCCTCCTCTTCCTTTACCTCCTCTTCCTCCCTTTCCTCCCTTCTCCTCCTCCTCCTCCTGCTCTTCCTCCTCCTCCTCTTCCTTTACCTCCTCTTCCTCCCCTTTCCTCCCCTTCTCCTTCCCCCTCCTCCTGCTCTTCCTCCTCCTCCTGCTCTTCCTCCTCCTCCTCTTCCTTTACCTCCTCTTCCTCCCCTTTCCTCCCTTCTCCTTCACCTCCTCCTCCTTTCCTCCTCCTCCTGTCTTCCTCCTCCTCCTCTTCCTTTTACCTCCTCTTCCTCCCCTTTCCTCCCCTCTCCTTCACCTCCTCCTCCTGCTCTTCCTCCTCCTCCTCTTCCTTTACCTCCTCTTCCTCCCCTTTCCTCCCCTTCTCCTTCACCTCCTCCTGCTCTTCCTCCTCCTCCTCTCCTCTTCCTTTACCTCCTCTTCCTCCCCTTTCCTCCTTCTCTTCACCTCCTCCTCCTGCTCTTCCTCCTCCTCCTCTTCCTTTACCTCCCTCTTCCTCCCCTTTCCTCCTCTTCTCCTTCACCTCCTCCTCGCTCTTCCTCCTCCTCCTCCTCTTCCTTTACCTCCTCTTCCTCCCCTTTTCCTCCCTTCTCCTTCACCTCCTCCTCCTGCTCTTCCTCCTCCTCCTCCTCTTCCTTTACCTCCTCTTCCTCCCTTTCCTCCCCTTCTCCTTCACCTCCTCCTCCTGCTCTTCCTCCTCCTCCTCCTCTTCCTTTTACCTCCTCTTCCTCCCCTTTCCTCCCTTCTCCTTCACCTCCTCCTCCTGCTCTTCCTCCTCCTCCTTCAACGGCGTAAAGTTTTCAAGACAAAACAACCAGAGTGATCCATCTTTCTGCCTCCACTGCACACCCGTCGCCTCTCCCTCTCAGTCACACCTTAAAGCATTTGTTTTGTCTTGAGATAGAAATAACTAGATACATACATACATACATACATACATTCTGGAAGCCCCTCGAATAGTCAGACAACTCATGGTACTGGCTAACCATTACCCCAAAATATGATCCGCAAATCGATTAACATCCAGGTTCCCAATTACTGCTGGGTAGACAGAGGCAAATGGTAAACTTGCCCATAGTTTCACCCTGCCTGGGGATCGAATTCGGGTCCGCTCACTTGCGAGGCGAATATGCTGACCATTACAGGTCGCCATACATACATACATACATACATGCATACATACATACATACATTACATTTGTCTCGCTAAATAGGGATTATCCCCGATTAAGCTATACAAAAACAACTGTTGTTTTTCCCCCGAATTGTGATAAAAACAAAATTGTTATTGTTACAACTTAATGAAAATTAATTGGTATATGATTTTCTCTTCGTCATTTAAGTCGTCGTTTACTATAATAACTTAGGCAAATTATACCAAAATTGGATTAAGTAAGGTTAGGTAAAGTCGGTTAGGTTAGGTTAGGTTAGATTAAGTCAGGTTAGGTAAAGTCAGGTTAGGTTAGGTTATATTAGGTTAGGTTAGATTAAGTCAGGTTAGGTAAAGTCAGGTTAGGTTAGGTTAGATTAGGTTAGGTTAAATTAAGTAAGGTTAGGTAAAGTCAGGTTAGGTTAGGTTAGGTTTTCTATGACACTATTCATTTATGTGTTTTATGGTCATTACATACTGATTATACATATTGTTATTATTATTATTATTATTATTAGTAGTAGTAGTAGTAGTAGTAGCTGTTGTTGTTGCAGAAGTTGTTGTAGTAGTTAGTTGCAGTAGTAGTAGTAGTAGTAGTAGTAGTAGTAGTAGAAATGTAAATACTGTTTGTGGTATTACCATTATTATTTACATCATCGTCAGCACACACACACAATTCCCACAGGTAAGATAAGGTAACCCTGTGGTGGCCCTTGAACCTGGGTATTCACACACCTGTTGCCCCGACCTGCACACCAGACCCCCAGGACACATATGTTTATACCTGGCTTTTACTACATACTGATTTATATAATTCATATCTAGTTGTATAAGCATTGGGATGAACTCTCTCTCTCTCTCTCTCTCTCTCTCTCTCTCTCTCTCTCTCTCTCTCTCTCTCTCTCTCTCTCTCTCTCTCTCTCTCTCTCTCTCTCTCTCTCTCTCTCTCTCTCTCTCTCTCCTCTTGATCCCCTTCTCTCCCTTTCTTCTCTCCCTCACCTCTCAATACTTTATCTCCTCCTCCTTCTCCTTCCATCACTCCATCTTTATAGCTCTCTCTCCATCCTCCTCTCTCCCTGTTTCCAATATTGAATGACTGCACAATCAATCAAGTCCAACCTCTCCCTCTCACTCCCTCTCACTCACTCTCACTTTCCCTCTCACAGGCCTCCATAAACACCAAAAAAAATGTCATTGAGAGACATTAGTAGTTAATTCTATATCAAAGGGAATTCCTCCAGTTTAAAGGGTCGTCTCAGTTTAGCTCAGGAGTATGTGAAGAACAACTAATAACTCTTGTTTGGGTAAGGAGAGAGAGAGAAAGAGAGATAGAGAGAGAGAGAGAGAGAGAGAGAGAGAGAGAGAGAGAGAGAGAGAGAGAGTAGTGTAATCGATGAGTGAACGAGCGAGATATAAAATATGTCTGATTGAGTGAGAAAGTATTTTGAGTGTGTGTGTGTGTGTGTAAATCCACCAATCCACCATCTCTTAAAATTATCATCATTTTTCTATACCTTTCCTTCTTCTCATAGTCTATCTTTCTTTATTTTACTATGACATTCCATCTTTTCTCATTCTCCCTTATTCCCCATCTTTATCACATTCTCCTCCTATACCCACATTATCTCTCGTTAACGTGTGTCTTACCTATCTCTCACTTTTACTAGCTCACATCTCTGTCTCTTTATCTTCTCTCTTTTTCTCTCTTTATTTGTATTTATCTGTATTTATCTCTCTCTCTCTCGTTTCTTTTCTCTTATTTTATCTCATCTCTCATTCTTTCTCTGGTTCTCACTAGTTTTTTTTCTCTTATCTTTCTTTCATTTTCTCTATTATATTATCTCTCTCTCTGTCTCTCCATCTCTCTCTCTCTCTCTCTCTCTCTCTCTCTCTCTCCATTATGCCAAGTCTAACCTACTAACCATCTCTTCATTATCTGTTATCTCGCTTTCTCACTGTAGGAGAATCAAGAGACAGTGTGTGTGTCTGTTTGTCTGTGTCTGTCTGTCTGTCTGTCTGTCTGTCTGTCTGTCCAATAACCCAGGGAAAATAAAAGGCAAATTATTATTATTATTATTATTATTATTATTATTATTATTATTATTATTATTATTATTTTATATTTTGATGATTTAACTCTTTTTTTCATACCGGTGACTTACAACATATGTCAACACCAGAGGATCTTATAGTCTTAACAACGAGATACGTTTTTTTTTTACCTTGTGTCATAATACCAAAATCATTCAGAGATAACATTTGTGATTTGGGTATACTGAGTTATGTATCTGTGTGTATGTATGTGTGTATGTTTATGATTGTATGTGTGTATGTGTGTTTATGTCTATGATTGTATGTATGTATGTTTATGTCCATGATTGTATGTGTGTATGTATGTTTATGTCCATGATTGTATGTATATATGTATGTATGTATGTAATCATGTATGTACTGTATGTATGTATGTATGTATGTATGTATGTACGTATATATGTGAATAGAGATTAAAAAAATATAGAGTTTAAGGGAAGATAAATTTAACTAAACATACAGTAAATGTTCCCAGATTAGAATTTTTTTAAACCATCTCAGTTTGCCTTTAATTGTACTACGGTCTGATAGCAACTCAAAGGAACTAGAGGTACAGAGTCAACCTCATGTCTCCCTCTCTCCCTCTCTCTCTCCCTCACCCTCTCCCTCTTCCTCTCCCTCACCCTCTCCGTTACCCTTACCCTCTCCCTCTCCCTCACCCTCTCCCTCTCCCTCACCCTCTCCCTCTCCCTCTCCCTCACAGTTGAATTTAGGGAGTGAAATGAGTGTTTTGAATTTATTTTATCGTGTTTCCTATTGGGGGATATCCCTCGATTTCTATTGGTTAAGGAGAAGTGATAAAATAGTAACGTTGGGTAATGTTTTCATCTTGACGTCTCTATTCAAGTTGTCATATTTGGGTGTAGAAAGTGACATAATCCAGTGTGTCTTATAATATATACGAAATGATGTTATATAATTGATGCACACCTTTGATGATATACCTGGTGATTCTTATAAGTCACCTTAATTAGTCCTTGTATCATAATTCAGGTATTTAAACACAGACCTCAAAATCAGTTTCATTATTAGATGAAACTTTCCATATTTTGTTTTTTTTCCAAAGATATGTTATAGTATTACACCTGGGTTAATTAAAAGTACTACTGCAGGTGTTCAGAAAGATGCAAAAAAGGGCGAATTTCTGGACCACACAGCAAGAGAGAGAGAGAGAGAGAGAGAGAGAGAGAGAGAGAGAGAGAGAGAGAGAAATATATATTGAATCGCTTTTAAAAGTTTACCCTGAACCAAAATTGAACAATGAACAAGATCTAGTAGTCAGTGGTGGTATGTAGGGAGCAACTTTTGTAGAACTATTTCGTGGTCCTTGGAGGTTCTTCCATCTTACTGTAGTGGCAGCAGCATTTTGTAGGCTTTGCAGTCAGGGGAGAGCCGAGATATTTTGTAGTCTTGTCCAGGAGGAGGAGAAAGAGGAGACAGGAGGGGAGTGAAGGATGGAGGAAAAGAGGTAGGAAGAGACAGATGATGTAGGAGGAAGAGGAAGAAGGAGGAGAAGGAGGTAATCAGTTACTCCTCACAACAGAACATGATCAGATCTGTTGTAGCGGAGTCATCACCAATTGACACTGCCTCGTAACGCACCTGTAACACACGATAAATCCAGCGTCACAACCATGTAATAACAACCGTAACACTATAACATCCAGCGTCACAACCACACAACATCACAACATTGAGCACCACAACCACGCAAAAGTTTAATATCCAGCGACACACACACACACACACACACACACACACACACACACACACACACACACACACACACACACACACACACACACACACAGTATGTTGAACCAGATCACCACTGCTCTGGGTACCGTGTTTGTGTAATCCTTTTCTATTAATTGTGTCGCCTTGTTTACTATGGCTTAGGGTGTGTGTGTGTGTGTGTGTGTGTGTGTGTGTGTGTGTGTGTGTGTGTGTGTGTGTGTGTGTCATCAAATATATCCACAGTCAACACCATCCACTTTCCATTGACACACCCCTACTGAATCCTGACCTCTGACCTTTTAACAATAAGGTCAACCAGATTATCCCCGTGACCTACCTACTGGCCCGGTACACATGTTAGTTAAAACCAATCGGCTTTATATTTTAGTATTTACAAGTTGTGGCTGGACAAATAGACTTTACTGAGAAATATAATTGTAACTCACCTGGAGACCACAGATGGCTGAGCCTGCATCACAGTAACCCCACTCGCTGTATATCCCCGGGGTGAACTGGTAGAAAACAGAGTGTGTGAAAATATAATGACAATTTGTACTACTACTACTACTACTACTAATAATAATAATAATAATAATAATAATAATGTAACCTGGGTCATTTAGTACTATAAATTAACCTAATCTAAGCTAACCTAACCTAACTTTACAGAGATCCATTACTTTCTGCAACACAAGGAATTCATTTACCTGTTGCAACACAGAGAGGTCCACAGTCTCTTGTGATATTGGCAACTCTACAACTCCTGCAACATGATTTTTTTTCTTGCAACATAAAGCTATTGTATTCCTTGCAACATAAAGTTTTCTCTCCATTGCAACGTAAGTGGTCTACTTTACCACCACACCGAAGCACTTATGAGGACCCTCTACTTATCCACTTCTCCAGTACCACTTAAGGGGGCTGGTCTTTACCACTTAAGGGTCCACTACTCTATCTGAAGAACTAATGTCGCACCTGTTACTAATTACACCTTAATCCACTTTTTTTTACCTTTACCTGCCTCCTTACCACTTCCCTCACTACTCTCACCACTTGCCCCCTCCTTACCACTTCCCTCACTACTCTCACCACTTACCCCCTCCTCACTACTCTCACCACTTACCCCCTCCTCACCACTCCCCTCACTACTCCCACCACTTACCCCCTCCTTACCACTTCCCTCCTTTCTCTCACCATACCCCCTCCTCACCACTTCCCCTCACTACTCCCCACTTACCCCCTCCTCCCACCACTTCCCTCACTACTCTCACCACCACCCCCTCCCTCACCACTTCCCTCCACCCCCACCACTTACCCCCCTCCTTACCCTTCCCTCACTACTCCACCACTTACCCCCCTCCCTCACCACCCCCCCTCCCTACTCTCACCACCCACCCCCCTCCTCCTGCTTCCCTCACTACTCCCCACTTACCCCCTCCTCACCCCACTTCCCTCACTACTCTCACCACTTACCACCCCCTCCTCACCGCCCCTCACTACTCTCACCACTTACCACCCCTCCCTCACCCCTTCCCCTCCCCTACTCCCACCACCCACCCCTTCTCCCACCACTTCCCCACTACTCTCCCACCACCCCACCCCCTCCTCACCACTTCCCTCCCACCTCTCCCCTTACCCCCTCCCCACCCCTCCCCTCTCCTCTTCCCACCCACCCCCCTCCTTTACCACTTCCCTCCCTCTCTCTGCCCCCCCTCCTCACCCTTCCCTCCCTCTCCCCACCCACCCCTCCCTCACCACACTTCCCTCACTACTCTCTCACCCTTACCCCCTCCTCTTGCCCTCACTACCCACCACCCACACACCCCTCCTTACCACTTCCCTCCTACTCTCTCTGCCACCCCCCCTCCTCACCACTTCCTTCACTACTCTCACCACCCACCCCCCCCCCCCTCCCTCCACCACTTCCCTCCTCTCTCTCCACCCCCCCCTCCTCACCCACTTCCCTCCTCTCCCACCACCCACCCCTCCTCCACCGCCCTCACCCTACTCTCACCACCCACCACCTCCCTCACCACGCCCCTCCTACTCTCACCACACACCCCTCCTCCCCACTTCCCCACTACTCCCACCACCTGCCCACCCCTCCTCCTCCACTCACCATAGGTAGGTTTTCGACGCCCTCTAGGATTTCATTGTCGTCATAATCACACTGCACCTGTACGTTTTCTACCGCTACGTCGTCATGCAGTAAACCTTGTGGCTCCAACACCTCTGCCCTCATACCCGTCAGGAAACCGTCACTGCAGACACGCATACCTGTAGGAGTAGCAGAAGAAGTAGTAGTAGTGAAGGTGGAAGTATTTAGTCTTACTTATCATGTCTTAAGGTTTTTAGTGATTGTTTAAGTAGTTTTATTATTGGTTTAGGTACTTAAAGTATGTGATGTTATGTCTTAGAACTTTTTTTTTTTTTTTTTTTTTTAGAATTTGATGAAAATCGAAAGTTTTGGAAGTTTAATGAAAAGATAATCGCATTTTTTTTCTCCTGAAAGATTGTCTGGTGTGTATATTGACTGCTGCTGTTGGCTCTCTCTCTCTCATTATCATCATCATCATCATCATCATCATCACTTACCTGGCCATTCTCTCTATCTCTACCTGTCACACACACACACACACACACACACACACACACACACCTTGCCAATGTCCTTCTATGCCCACTACTGAGGTCACGTAATCAACGTCATGTTCCGTCTCGGTAGCACAGTAGAGTTTGACAGCGTTAAGGGCTGTCTCGTCAGTACCCCCAGGTGACTGGAACTGTGGGAGAAATGTTGGGGCTTGGTGACTCAGGTTAGGGTTTGGTGACTCAGGTTGGGGCTTGGTGACTCAGGTTGGGGCTTGGTGACTCAGGTTAGGGTTTGGTGACTCAGGTTGGGGCTTGGTGACTCAGGTTGGGGCTTGGTGACCTGTGTTTAGGCTTGGGTGACTCCAGGTTGGGGCTTGGTGACTCCAGGGTCAGCTTGGTGACTCCATAGGGTTAGGGCTTGGTGACTCAGGTTAGGCTTGGTGACTCAGGTTGGGGCTTTGGTGCACCAGGTTAGGGTTTGGTGACTCCAGGTTGGGGCTTGTGACCAGGGTGCCAGGGGCTTGCGACTCAGGTTGGGGCTTGGTGACCTGGTGTTAGGGGCTCTGGTGACCCAGGTTGGGGCTTGCAGACTCAGGTGTTGTGGCCTGGTGACCAGGCTGGGGCTTGGTGACTCAGGTTAGGGTTTGGTGACTCCAGTTGTGCTGGTGACTCAGGTTGCTGGGGCTTGGTGACCAGGTTAGGCCCTTGTTACTCAGGTTAGGCCTTGGTTACTCAGGTTAAAACATAAGTGACTCAGGTTGGGGCTTGGTGACTCAGGTTGGGGCTTGGTGACTCAGGTTGGGGCTTGGTGACTCAGGTTAGGGTTTGGTGACTCAGGTTAGGGCTTGGTGACTCAGGTTAGGCCTTGGTTACCCAGGTTAAAACATAAGTGACTCAGGTTATGTCAATTTTGGTCTTATATTCTATGCCATGGTGGTTTTGTTACAGTGGGTACAGCAATATATAGATGAGGTTTGTTACAGTGGATTACAAAGACTAGAGTGAAATTGACTTCGCCTTCGAGGACATCAGGTATTAACTCACTTAACTAAACCTTCAAATCAGATTGAGTTTGAATTAATCTTAACCTCAAAGACAAACACCTCACCTCACCCTCCAAGACACATACCCAACCTCACCTCACCCTTCACACATACACAACCTCACTCACCCTCCAAGACACATACACAACCTCACCTCACCCTCCAAGACACATACACAACCTCACCTCACCTCTCCAAGACACATACACAACTCACCCTCACCCTCAAAGACACATACACAACTCACCTCACCCTCCAAGACACATACACAACCCCACCTCACCCTCCAAGACATACACAACTCACCTCACCTCCAAGACACATACACAACCTCACCACCCTCCAAGACACACACCAACCCCACCTTCCAAGACACACATACCAACCTCACCTCACCCCTCCAAGACATACACAACCTCACCTCACCCTCCAGGACACACACACAACCTCACCTCACCCTCCAGGACACACACACAACCTCACCACCTCCAAGACACATACCCAACCCCACCTCACACCCAGGACACACACACACAACCTCACCTCACCCCTCCAGGACACACACACAACCTCACCTCACCCTCCAAGACACATACCCAACCCCACCTTTCCAAGACACATATCCAACCTCACCACCCCCAAGACACATACCCAACCTCCCACCTTCCAAGACACATACACAACCTCACCTCACCCTCCAAGACACATACACAACCTCACCTCACCCTCCAAGACACATACCCAACCTCACCTCACCCTCCAAGACACATACCCAACCTCACCTCACCCTCCAAGACACATACCCAACCTCACCTCACCCTCCAAGACACATACACAACCTCACCTTAACCTCGAAGGCGTGGGCGTAGCTACCTGAGGGACAGAGCTCAACTGTCCCCCACTCCCCCCATGCTATGCCATTGTTCAGCTTGAGTTCAGTGGTGACGTTACGCTCCACCTGGATCTTGGTAACATCTGTGGGTTATTAATTATTAGTACACAACAGGTGAAGAATTCTTGGCTTACCTGTTGATTATAGCTCCCCATTACCTACCTACCTGAGTTTATTTTATGTGATTGTTAACCACCCTCGTGTTAATTTAATCTAATCTAACCTAACCTAAGCTAAACTAACCTAACCTAACCTAACCTAACCCAACCTAAGCTAAACTAACCTAAGCTAACCTAACCTAACCTAACCTAACCTAACCTAACCCAACCTAAGCTAAACTAACCTAAGCTAACCTAACCTAACCTAACCCAACCTAAGCTAAACTAACCTAAGCTAACCTTACCTAATTTTCACGTGGAGCGAATCTTCAGGCTATATTATACGAATTCTTTTACCATTATTACAAAGGGTTATTTTTTGACAAGTTAAAAACACCGCGTTCAGTTTATCTCTTAGTGAAGCTGTAAGTCGGTGTAGTTGTTGAGCTTAAGAAATAATATGAATTTTATATTTATAGAAGCTGTTTTTTGCATGAGGACAACTGTATTATTTTGTATCTACTGTATTGTATGTTTGTAATTAATCTACTGAAATGGATTATTTATTGTGTTCTATTTGTACTCACCAGCAGCTACCAAGAGACAACAGGAGAGGAGAGGGAGGAGAAGGACGTTGGTGTTCATCTTGTGAGTGTTGATCAAGTAATGGTAGGTTAGTGTCGCCCACATTGTCTTTTATACCCTCCAGAACCCGACCCCCCCCTCCCTCTGTTGCCTCCACCTGTGACGTCATCAAAACCAAACTTTCTGAACGATACTTTCCGAGACCCTAACCTCTGATACGTATAAACACACACACACACACACACACACACACACACACACACACATACATACATTAATTACACCAATATTTTAGCATTTTTCAGACACTTGGCATTATGAAAAGTCCATCAATTTGACCTTTTGTTGTTGTTGTTGTTGTAACTTCTTACCACGGTGGGGGGGGGGGGTGTGTATCATGACCCCCTCATGGTGATAAACTTTGACCTTAAGTTCAGCTCCTTCCACACGTTTAACTCCTCAGGCTGTTACCATACTGAGCGGTGTCAAGAATGTTAGGTGTGTGTGTGTGTGTGTGTGTGTGTGTGTGTGTGTGTGTGTGTGTGTGTGTGTGTGTGTGTGTGTGTGTGTGCCATCTACAGTCAGCCTTACACATTATAAGTTACTGAGGTATTATGTGTCTGGTTTGGCATAGGGTTAGGGTTAGCCATGTTAAGTTAGGGGTTAGCTTAGGCTATGTGTCAGTTAGCTAGGTCAGTCAGGTCAGGTCTCCACAAATGAAAAATGTGAGTAGTTATTTTCGGTGTTGTTGTTGGCTTTGGTGACAGGTGAAGGTGTTTCAGTATGTTATCTACTTGGCTGGAGGTTGTTGTCAAGAGCTTAGCACCTCTCCCAGTGTGGGGCTATAGAGAGAGAGAGAGAGCGAGAGAGAGAGAGAGAGAGAGAGAGAGAGAGAGAGAGATTGAATACATAAAGACAAAAACCAGAAACAGAGAGTGACACACACACACACACACACACACACACACACACACACACACACACACATACACACACACACACACACACACACACACACACACACACACACACACACACACACACACACACACACACACACGAGTAAACAATATCACCCCATGTGTACTTTTACTACCTTGGATATTTCCCACGTTACATAAAACACACACTATCTCCTGTGACCAAAATACACTCACCTGTAATAGACGGGGCTGTGGACACTTTTGTATTATACTGTAACGTCCTCTCTAACCTTCCATTTCACTGTAGTACTGTATTATTTTATTGCAGTAATTGACGTTTTTTATCACAGTAATACAGTATAGAATTGTATTATGTGCTGATGTATTATGCTCCATTGTATAAGTTCGCATAGTGAGGTAGTGTATAAATGAGGCTTGTATTGTAGAGCAGTGTATTGTTGTATGATACTAGTTAACATAAGACATAAGAAAATAAGGAGTCTGCAATAGGCCGGTTGGCCTGTGCATGGCAGCTCCTGCCGAGAGTTACTACCACTCTCTATCATCCATGAATCTATCTAGCCTCCTTTTGAAACTTTCCAGCGTTCCAGCATTTACTACAAAATTGATAAGCTTGTTCCACTCGTCCACCACCCTCTTTGTGAACCAGTTCCTTCCTATCTCCCTCCAAAACCTAAACTTATCCAACTTGAATCCGTTGCTCCGAGTCCTATCCTGCTCGGATATTATAAGAACTTTATCTACAGTATATCCCCTTTATTGATTCCTTTCACCCACTTAAATACTTCTATCATATCTCCCCGCACTCTTCGTCCTTCTAGGGAATGCAAGTTAAGTTTCTTTAGCCTATCCTGATATGGAAGGTTTCTAAGTCCCGGAATCATTTTTGTCATTCTTCGCTGCACCGACTCTAGTGAATTTATATCCATTTTATAATAGGGGCACCAGAACTGAACCGCATAATCGAGGTGTGGCCGACTAGCGCAAGATATAGTTGCAATAAGACCGCTGCACTCTTGTTACTTACACTTCTAGATATAAAACCCAATACTCTGTTTGCCTTATTTCGAACATTAACGCACTGTTTTCTAGGCCGTAGGTCCGGGCTTACAAGTACCCCTAGGTCTCTTTCACAAGTCGACTTCTCTAGGTTGATGTTGTTAAGGCTGTATACATTACAAGTATTTGTTCTTCCAATATTAAGTACGCTGCACTTGCTGGTGTTGAATTTCATTTGTCATTTTTCAGACCACCCCTGCAGTTTATTTAGATCCTCCTGTAATGCATTTGCATCCTGCTCTGAATTAATTTGCCGCCCTATTTTAGTGTCATCCGCAAACTTGCTTATGTCACTGGTGATCCCAGTATCTAGATCGTTTATGAAGTTTATGAACAAGAGTGGGCCTAGTACTGACCCCTGGGGAACCCCACTGGTTACACGGCCCCACTCAGATTTAACACAATCTACGCTGACCCTCTGCGTTCTATCGGTGAGCCATGATTTTACCCAATTTAAAACTTTCCCCTCGATACCACGAGCCTTAACTTTTCTCAGAAGCCTCTGATGCGGTACTCTGTCAAATGCTTTGCTAAAGTCTAAGTAAATAACATCGTAATTTTCGTCATTATCTACTACCTCGAAGACTTTCCTAAAAACCCTCAGCAGATTTGTTGGACAAGATTTTCCCTTTGTAAACCCATGTTGAGAGTCGTAGATTAATTTGCTTTTCTCTAGATGCGATCGGATGCTATCTGCTATAATTGATTCAAGAAATTTCCCCACTACTGACGTCAAACTGATCGGCCGGTAATTTGACGCTGATGCTCTGTCTCCCTTTTTGAATAGTTAGTGATGTAATGTATTTTATTCTATGTATAGATGTGTATGGTGGTATGTCGTAGATGAGGGAGGTGGTGGTGCTGGTGAGGGAGTGAGGAGGGAGGTGGTGGTGCTGGTGAGGGAGTGAGGAAGGAGGTGGTGGTGCTGGTGAGGGAGTGAGGAGGGAGGTGGTGGTGCTGGTGAGGGAGTGAGGAGGGAGGTGGTGGTGCTGGTGAGGGAGTGAGGAGGGAGGTGGTGGTGCTGGTGAGGGAGTGAGGAGGGAGGTGGTGGTGCTGGTGAGGGAGTGGGAGGGAGGTGGTGGTGCTGGTGAGGGAGTGAGGAAGGAGGTGGTGGTGCTGGTGAGGGAGTGAGGAGGGAGGTGGTGGTGCTGGTGAGGGAGTGAGGAGGGAGGTGGTGGTGCTGGTGAGGGAGTGAGGAGGGAGGTGGTGGTGCTGGTGAGGGAGTGAGGAGGGAGGTGGTGGTGCTGGTGAGGGAGTGAGGAGGGAGGTGGGTGGTGCTGGTGAGGGAGGAGGAAGGAGGTGGTGGTGCTGGTGAGGGAGTGAGGAGGGAGGTGGTGGTGCTGGTGAGGGAGTGAGGGTGGGAGGAGAGTGTGGGTGGGAGGGTTACCTGATAGTGGAGGCCTTGATGAGTACAGGTGTTGGTTCCCACGGTTTCCCACTCACCTGCCTCCCTCATCCATCTGCCTCCCTCATCCAACTACCTCTCTCATCCAACTACCTCTCTCATCCAACTACCTCTCTCATCCATCTTCCTCTCTCACCCACCTTCCTCATCCATCTGCCTCCCTCATCCAACTACCTCTCTCATCCATCTTCCTCTCTCACCCACCTTCCTCCCTCATCCATCTACCTTTCACCCATCTTCCTCTCTCATCCATCTTCCTCTCACCCACCTCTCCCTCATCCATCTACCTTTCTCACCAACCTTCCTCCCCATCCATCTACCTTTCTCACCCACCTTCCTCCCTCATCCATCTTCCTGTCCCATCCATCTTCCTCTCTCATCCACCTCCCTCCGTCACCCACCTCCCTCCGTCACCCACCCCCCTCCCTCACCCATCTTCCTCCCTCACTCCACGTCCTCCCTCATTAATAAAAACACGTCGTAACTAATTACCTTAAGCCCTGACCTGACCTACAAGCTCTCATAAGGTCAAACAAGGTCAAGGACTAATTATCTAACAAATTAACCTTTGTTGAATAGTGCTGATAAGTTTAATTAATATACAACAAAGGATTTATTACGTTCAAAAGATCTAATATACAGACACAGACAGACAGACAGACAGACAGATAGACAGACAGACAGACAGACAGATAGATAGACAGACAGACAGACAGACAGATAGACAGATATCACATAACACCACCCGTCTCATTATCAATAGTATCAACTCTCTGATACATATATAGTATACATATTATTATTTATGTATTAACACAAACCTTCAATTATTAACTTGTAAATTATTCATATATTATCTCTACTCTTCCCCAAAACACTTTAGAATATCATAATTATTTTTTAACTTTACAATTTAATAAAAATTTGAAGTATAATTATTTTTTTTAGTTTTACAATTCAATAAAAAGTTGAAGTATAATTATTTTTTTTTAGTTTTACAATTTAATAAAAAGTTGAAGTATAATTATTATTTTTTTAGTTTTACAATTTAATAAAAAGTTGAAGTATAATTATTATTTTTTTAGTTTTACAATTTACTACAAAGGTTGAAGTGGTGGTATTCGTTCCTGAAAATATTCCATACACTCACAAATGACCAAAGGGCTTACGAGTGTTCAGGTAAAATATATATGAAAACATTAACCTGTTTTATTGTGTGTGAATATGAACGTTTATTGTACGACTGTGGAAAGACAAGAGTGGTTTTTACTGAATGACTCTCTCTCTCTCTCTCTCTCTCTCTCTCTCTCTCTCTCTCTCTCTCTCTCTCTCAACCAGCCTTATTAAGCTAAATTACTAAGTACGAGTTATTATATCGATAAACTAACATATTAAAAAAAATGTATTAAAAATATTCACCACAATAAATCAGTCTTTTCAGTTGTGGATCCTGATGTATCTACGCTAATACGCCCTATTAAGCTTTTATTTCCATCTATTTAAAGCTTCAACACTAAGTAAACCTTCCCTGTAATGTGTTAAGCTGATATTGATTCCTGTGTCTGTATTCCAGCTGCTGTGGTTGGTGGTGTCTGGTAGGGTTGAGTGGTCATTAAGAGTTTAAGTGGTGGTGGTGGTGGTGGTGTAGTTTTGTGGTGATGGAGTGTTGTGGGTGGGGAGGTTGTGGATGGGGTGGTTGTGGGTGGGGGAGGTTGTGGGTGGGGGTGGTTGTGGGTAGGGGAGGCTGGGGTAAGGAGGCTGTGTGGGGGGGGCAGGGGTAGGGGAGGCTGGGTGGGGAGGCTGTGGGGTGGGGGAGGAAGCTTGTGGGTAGGGGAGGCTGGGGTAAGGGAGGTTGTGGTGGGGGAGGCCAGGGTAAGGAGGTTGTGGGTGGGGGGTGGTTGTGGGCAAGGAGGTTGTGGGTGGGAGGTTGTGGGTGGGGTGGTTGTGGGTGGGGGGGCTAGGGGGTGGGGGGAGGCTGTGGGTGGGGGAGGCTAGGGTGGGGGGTGGTTGTGGGTAGGGGTGGCTAGGTAAGGGAGGCTGTGGGTTGGGGGGCTGTGGGTAGGGGAGGTTGTGGGTAAGGAGGTTGTGGGTATGGAGGCCAGGGTAAGGAGGTTGTGGGGTGGGGGGGAGGTTGGTGGGTATGAGGTTGTGTGTGGGGTGGTGGCTAGGGAAGTGGAACAGGTGGGGAGGTTGTGGGGTGGGGGAGGTTGTGGGTGGGGGAGGTTGTGGGGTATGAGGTTGTGGGGTAAGGAGGTTGTGGGTGGGGGAGGTTGTGGGGTGGGGGAGGTGGTGGTGGTGGTGGTGTAGTTTTGTGGTGATGGAGTGTTGTGGGTGGGGAGGTTGTGGATGGGGTGGTTGTGGGTGGGGGAGGTTGTGGTTGATGTTGTTATGGTTGTTGGTTGCTGTGGTTGTGGTGCTTGGTGTTGTAATGGTTGTTGGCTGCTGTTGGGGTTATTGTTGTGTTGGGTGTTGGTTGAGTAAATTAGTAGAGTATTTTAAGGAAGAATGATGTTGCTTAAGCCTTTCTCTTGTCTTTGCCACACACATACACACACACACACACACACACACACACACACACACACACACACACACACACACACATACACACGCCACTCACTTGGACAGACATGCACGCTCATTTGCATGATTACAACAGCTTCCTGAGAAATTTGCATATAGCCCGGATATTCACGGATATTTGAACGTTTGGGTTCAACATTAAAGATCATGGCAGTAAGAGAAAGTGTAATAATAATAGTAGTAGTAACAATAACAATAGTAGTAGTAACAATAACAATAGTAGTAGTAACAATAACAATAGTAGTAGTAACAATAACAATAGTAATGGTAATAATAATAATAGCAATAATAATAGTAGTAATAATAATAATAACAATAATAATAATAATAATAATAATAATAATAATAATAATAATAATAATAATAATAATAACAATAATAGTAATAGTAGCAGTAATAATAATAATTATAACAATAATAATAATAATAGTAATAATAATAATAATAATAATAACAATAATAGTAATAGTAGCAGTTATAATAATAATAATAATAATAATAATAATAATAATAATAATAATAATAATAATAATAACCGGTGAAGAGACTGAAATTGACGGGGTCTGTGAAGTATCGTAAAGTGTCGTTCAGTGTAATAAAGTGTTTTTTAAGTGTCACAAAGTGTTTATAAGTGCCGTAAAGTAATTATAAGTGTCTCAAATTGGTCTTAAGTTTCAAAAGTGATCACTTGTATCATAACGTGTTCGTAAGTAACGTAAAGTGTTTGTGTCATGACGATTTATAAGTGTCACAAAAAAATGGGCGCCAAAAACACCTGCATGTGTCATAAGAGTGGTATAAAGTGTCGTAAAGTGTCATAAGGTGCCGTGAAGAGGATAAAAGTAAATAAAGTGTCATATCCAAAAGTTTTATAAAGTGATTTTAAGTGCCAGTAGGTCTGATAAAGTGCCAATACGTATGATATGGTAGAATTTGGTGCAGTGAAAAGTGCTATGAAATGACATAAGTGCCATGAAGTGTTCTAAAGTGTCATTAAGTTTCGAATAGTTATAAAGTGTCCAAGCAACATACAATAGTGTCATATGTTGTCGAAAAGTGCCGTAAGGTGGTGTGAAGTCTCTCAAAGTGTCTTAGTGTCAATAAAGTGCCATATAAAGTGTTCTCAAAGTGTCGTAAAGTGTGTCATAAACTGCAACAAGGTGTCAAGTGCCACGAGGTGTCATAAAAGTGTCAAGACGGTGCCAGGAGGTGACACTGTATGGCACCAGGGTTCCCGCGACCACCAGCACAAGGTAAACTACTAATAATACTACTGTTGTGTTCTTGACATATTAAACGGGTTCTCTTAGTCATCCATTTGGTCTAAACTAATGCTTAAGATCATTAGTTCTGCCTTAGTTGTTCTTGTGCATTAAGTGTGGGTAATGATATAGGTGTGTGGGGGGGGGGAGGTGGGAGGGGGTAGACGGCAGGTAATCTCATTTGGATTTTTCTTTTCTTTTTCCAGGTAAGTGTGATTTAAAACAGCTGTTCGCGGGTCATTAACACACCACATCTCAGGTACGTCCAAGTTATCGTATTTATTGTTTATCGTTTTATTCATCAGCTTAGTCTGGAGTCCTTCGTATCCCATCTTTGAGGACGTCGTTCCATCATCAACGAGTCAACGTCTCATGGGCACAGTTACCCTGATAGTATATTAATGCCCACACTTATTCATACTATGCTCTATGTCTTTAAAACATGTGTGAAACGAGCGAGTTACCCCTTAGGGAGAGACTTGTTTTCTCTAGTGAGCGGTACCGTCCATTTTCTATATTCCTTTAACCAAGATTAAGTAAATATGTTGAAAGCTTCAGTTATATTAAGTGTAGTGAAAATTGTACTCAGACGATGTATTTGGATGCCCAGCCAAATCTACGATAACTGTTTTTGCCTCTGGTGAAGCTACGGGATATTTGTCCAATCTGAAGTTATAATTATGCCTTTTATATGCAGCCATCAGGGAATCTGAAGACTATATTGAAGTGATTTTCATTTTGTATTAAATAAATTCATTAATCATTTGGCAGAACGTGTCAAAGTCTCTAGCCCCTGAAGTCATTCTATGTCCTAGACGCTGACTTCACAAGAAATGGTCATGCCAATCTGAGTACTTGTGATCAATTTAATTGACGCATTACAAGCTCAAAAACTTAATAAATTATAAGCATTAGCCTTAAGAATTACTGCAAACCCATCGTACTTTTTGTCATAAGCCAAGTGTACCATAACTGAGACGAATAAATATGTCCTTAAAAATAGTGACAAGGTAATTTAGGTATAAAACATAGGGCGGGCAGCAGAGGGCACTTTAAGCGTCTTATAACAGGTATGTCAGACACCATCATATTAACTAAATTTGACTAAGTTGAACTTTGTTGAAAAGATCAGTGTTCCTGTTTTAACGCAATTGAACTTGTTATGAGTTAAGAATTTGTTTCCTTGCACAACACTTATTTTATAACAGTTGTGTTTTCACGCTGTATGACTTTGAGGGCCTTAGTCTCTGCATAGCAGGAGCTGTATGTGTTGCTGGGGCTGCCGAGGCTGCCCACAGGCAAGATGTCCGGTGAAGGATATCTTTAATAGACCGGGATTAAGATGAGAAGGGGTGTCAGTGTGTTCGGGGGTAAGGGATGACTTTACACCTTGGCTGAACACCGATTAATTACCATGCTTTGTGTGTTGCCGGAGGTGGGGTGGGGCAGGGATGCACCCAGTCAAGTTACCGGTTAGAAATTTCGAGGCCACCAGTCTGTGTAATTTAGAAGTGGCGTGGACTGTATTAGTACTATAGCGTTACGTGCATAAGCTTTTTATTATAGTATACCATAAATATTTAACCATTTTCTTTAAAAGACATTAAAAGAAAACAGCATTTTTTTAGGCATAACTTAGAATTTCTGTTTACGTCATATCATCCATTAAAACACTAACCTACTGTCGTTTGAATTTTTGGAGTGTAGTGTGCCATTACTTTTTCTAAGTGATGTTACTTTATATTTATCCTACCACCAGATTATTTTAAAGTAGGGATTCTGAGTTCACTACTTACGGTACTTTACGAACAAAACTTATTTCTTACCTCAATAATATCCCAAAACAGGAGGAAGAATTTTGTTTTTTCAGTCGTCATCCACCTGAAGACACTATGTTTACTCCTCAGCTATTGACAACATTTCCCATTGACCATTCCATACGAACTTATTTATCTTAACCTAACCTAACCTAACCTAACCTAACCTAACCTAACCTAACCTAACCTAACCTAACCCAACCTAATATAACCTATCTCAACCTAACCTAATATAACCTAACCTAACCTAACCTAACCTAACCTAACCTAATATAACCTATCTCAACCTAACCTAATCTAACCTCACACAAAGAGTTGAGGTACATATATGGCGTTGACGGATGAACATTGAGAGTATTTATTGACAAGAAATAAAAATGAATTCTTCCATCTCCTTTAGGTTATTTAGTAGGTAAATTTTTTTGTTTTTCTAGATCAAATGTTCGTAGAGGTGGTACATACATACATACATACATACATACATACATACATACATACTGTAAACAAAGCAGTGTATATTCCACCAATATTTTCTCCATGACGACCACAATAAATCGTCTAATAATCACTAGGTGATGTGTGTGTTTGTGTGTGTGTGTGTGTGTTGACGGAATGACATCACGCGATATACCCCTAATTACGACCTACGAGCCCTTGTATAAATAGATATTCGAAGTATAATTAAATATCATTTGTTGAGACACCAATGGAGCCACTGTTCATGTGTCTAGAGTTTCAAGTACAAATATAAGGGCGTTCACAAGGACGTCTGTTAGTTCAGGTATTAATTTAAGGACAATCACAGGTAAAATAACACACACAAAGACATACATAAGAGAGGCACAAATACAGGTAGATTTTCACGTACAAGGATATTTACAAGTACAGGTAGAGAGGTACTTTTACAGGTAATATATACAGGTAAAGGTTATTAAACGAGTTATAAGTACAGGTATAGCAACAAATTCTCAGTTCTAAATACTAATAATGTCGACTTGGAAATGCTGATTCTTAAAATTTATAATACCAACTAAAACTATTACCTACGACTATTACTATTACCTACGGCACAGGGCACACTTGTCAAGCCATTAATACCCTCGTGTGTACAGTCCATAAAGAGGCAGTGTTCCCCGTGTACATTAAACTCACTGTTCTCACTTAGGGGGAAATATTGCCCTCAGGTGTGTAGGTAGGTGTTCACTTCTCTCAGGTATGTTAATGGAACAGGTGTGGAAATAGTCCTCAGGAGACAAGACACACACACAGATCCATCACTGTTATGAGTTTTTTTTATTTTCGTTGTTTTTTTTTTCTTTTTATTCCCCAAGTGTTTTTATTTTTGTCTTGTGTTGTTGTTATTATTATTATTATTATTATTATTATTATTATTATTATTATTATTATTATTTCGTTGCTATCAGTACTGTGCCCTTATGTCTCTTCCACACACACACACACACACACACACACACACACACACACACACACACACACACACACACTAGAACGTGTTAAGTGTACCAGTAATATTATACCTCCACTAAAGCTCAGAATTCAGGTTTGTTGACAATCCCTGGAGTACAAGTGACGTAGAACGCTTCATACCTCGCATCTCTCAGGACACATTTTGACTGATGCAGTGTCTGTCCCCTGTGTGCTGTGATGGAATGTCTGTACCCTGTGTGCTGTGATGGAATGTCTGTCCCCTGTGTGCTGTGATGGAGTGTCTGTCCCCTGTGTGCTGTTGTCCTCATAGTGTGACTTCCATTCTCCCTTGTTTATGAGTAAGTGAACCAAGACTGCGGTTAGCGTTAGGTTTGGTTTGGTTTGTTTTGTTTTGGTTTGTTTTGGTTTGGTTGGGTTAGGTTAGGTTTGTTTTGGTTTGGTTTGGTTTGGTTGTGTTTGGTTGGGTTTGGTTTGGTTTGGTCTGGTTGTGTTTGGTTGGGTTTGGTTTGGTTAGGTTTGGTTTGGTTAGGTTTGGTTGGTTTGGTTGGGTTTGGTTTGGTTTGGTTTGGTTGTGTTTGGTTGGGTTTGGTTTGGTTGGTTTGGTTTGGTTAGGTTTGGTGGTTTGGTTTGGTTGTTTGGTTGGTTTGGTTAGGTTTGGTTTGGTTTGGTTTGGTTTGGTTAGGTTTGGTTTGGTTTTTGGTTGTGTTTGGTTTGGTTGGGTTTGGTTTGGTTTTGGTTGTGTTTGGTTGGGTTTGGTTTGGTTAGGTTTGGTTTGGTTGGGTTTGGTTAGGTTTGGTTTGTTTTGGTTTGGTTGGGTTTGGTTTGGTTAGGTTTGGTTTGTTTAGGTTTGTTTTGTTTGGTTTTGGTTTGGTTTGGTTTGGTTTGTGTTTGGTTGGGTTTTAGTTTGGTTTGTTTGGTTTGGTTTGGTTTGGTTAGGTTAGGTTGGTGTTTTGGTTTAGTTTGTTTGGTTTGGTTTGGTTGTTTTGGTTGGTTTGGTTTGATTGGAGTTTGGTTTGGTTTGGTTTGGTTAGGTTAGGTTTGTTTTGGTTTGGTTTTGGTTTGTTTTGGTTTGGTTTGGTTTGGTTAGGTTTGGTTTGGTTTGGTTTGGTTAGGATTAGGTTTGTTTTGTGGTTTTAGTTTTGGTTTGGTTGGGTTTGGTTGGGTTTGGTTTGTTTTGGTTTGGTTTTGGTTTGGTTTGGTTAGGTTTGGTTTGGTTTGTTTGGTTTGGTTTGGTTTTGTTTTGGTTTGGTTTGGTTTGGTTAGGTTAGGTTTGGTTTGGTTTGTTTTTGGTTTGGTTAGGTTTGGTTTGGTTCGGGTTGGGTTTAGGTTGGTTTTGGTTTGGTTAGGTTTGGTTTGTTTGTTTTGGTTTGGTTTGGTTTGGTTTTGTTTTTGGTTTGGTTAGGTTTGGTTGGTTAGGTTTGGTTTGTTTTGGTTTTAGTTGGTTAGGTTAGGTTAGGTTTGTTTGGTTTGGTTTGGTTGGGTTTGGTTGGGTTTGGTTTGGTTTGGTTAGGTTTGGTTTGGTTTGGTTGGGTTTGGTTTGGTTTGGTTGGGTTTGGTTCAGTTTAGGTTTGGTTTGGTTTGGTTTGGTTAGGTTTGGTTTGGTTTGGTTGGGTTTGGTTGGTTTTGGTTTGGTTTGGTTTGGTTTGGTTGGGTTTGGTTAGGTTTGGTTTGGTTTGGTTGGGTTTGGTTTAGTTTGGTTTGTTTTGGTTTGGTTTAGGTTTGGTTTGTTTTGGTTTTGGTTTGTTTTGGTTTGGTTAGGTTTGGTTTTGTTTTGGTTTGGTTGGTTTGGTTTGGTTTGGTTGGTTTGGTTTGGTTTGGTTTGGTTAGGTTTGGTTTGGTTTGTTTAGGTTTGGTTTGGTTTGGTTGGGTTTGTTGGGTTTGGTTTGGTTTGGTTAGGTTTGGTTTGGTTTGGTTGGGTTTGGTTTGGTTTGGTTTGTTTTGGTTGGTTAGGTTTGGTTTGTTTTGGTTTGGTTTGTTTTGGTTTGGTTTGGTTTGTTTGGTTTTAGTTTGGTTGTTTTGGTTTGGTTAGGTTTGGTTTTGTTTTGGTTTGGTTTGTTTTGGTTTGGTTAGGTTTGGTTTGTTTTTGGTTTTGGTTTGTTTTGGTTTGGTTTGTTTTGGTTTGGTTTGTTTTTGGTTTGGTTTGTTTAGGTTTGGTTTGTTTGGTTTGGTTTGGTTTTAGGTTTGGTTTGTTTAGGTTTGGTTTGGTTTTGGTTTGGTTTGGTTTGTTTTGGTTTGGTTTGGTTTGTTTTGGTTAGGTTTGGTTTGGTTTGTTTTGGTTTGGTTTGGTTTGGTTTGGTTTGTTTTGGTTTGGTTTGTTTTGGTTTGGTTTGTTTTGGTTTGGTTTGTTTAGGTTTGGTTTGTTTAGGTTTGGTTTGGTTTGTTTAGGTTTGGTTTGGTTAACATTAGGTTTGGTTAGGTTAGGTTAGGTTAGATATCTCAAATTGGATGGGAAGCCTGATGTATAATAGCGTTAATTATACATGAATTATACATCACCTGAGTATAACACCTTACATCTCATTCCTTATATAAACAATTACAATAATGAATAAAGACCATTGGTTAAAACTTTATGGAATTCTCTTTTAACATCTTTATGTGTGACTTTAAAACCACATTAAAAAAAAACTGAGACATTTGTGAGAGTTTGGGAATGGGAATGGTAGTGGGAATGATGGCAATGGGAATGGTAGTGGGAATGATGGGAATGGTAGTGGAAATGATGGCAATGGGAATGGTAGTGGGAATGATGGCAATGGGAATGGTAGTGGGAATGATGGCAGTGGGAATGGTAGTGGGAATGATGGCAATGGGAATGATAGTGGGAATGATGGCAATGGGAATGGTAGTGAGAATGATGGCAATGGGAATGGTAGTGGGAATGATGGCAATGGGAATGGTAGTGGGAATGATGGCAATGGGAATGGTAGTGAGAATGATGGAAGAGAGAGACGCGGCCATATTGTTTACTTCACCATTAGAAACAGGTGGAGCATCGGGGAGACTAAAGATGGTGTGGAAGGAGTGGGGAGAAATGAAGGGAGAGAAGAACAAGGAAGTAGGGAGGTTTATTGGGTAGGGGAGAGTAAGGTAGTGGGGCAAGGGAGAGGTAGAGTATGAAGGGGAGGTAAGAGGGGGAGAGGAGGGTATGTAGTGAGGAAGGGGTAGAAGAGAAGGGAGTATGGTAGTAGGGGGAGTAAAGGGAAGGGGAGAAAGAGGAGGAGGGAAGGGAAGTGATTTTGGGGCGCAAGGAGGAGGCACGAGGGGAGGGAGGAGCTTATGTGGAACGAGTTGTGATTATCGATGGTCTGCGCTCAGTTTGGTCTTGGTGGGGTAAGGAAGCAGAAGGCCACCACCACTGCCACTACTAGCTGAAGAAGTAGCAGAAGAAGGCCATCACCGCCACTGCCACTACTAGCTGAAGAAGTAGCAGTAGCTGAAGAAGTAGCAGAAGCCACCACCGCCACTGCCACTACTAGCTGAAGAAGTAGCAGAAGAAGGCCACCACCGCCACTGCCACTACTAGCTGAAGAAGTAGCAGAAGGCCACCACCACCACCACTGCCACTAGCTGCAGAAGGCCACCACCGCTACTGCCAGCTGAAGAAGTAGCAGCAGAAGGCCACCACCGCCACTGCCACTACAGCTGAAGAAGTAGCAGAAGAAGGCCACCACCGCCACTGTCACTACTAGCTGAAGAAGTAGAAGCAGAAGGCCACCACCGCTACTGCCACTACTAGCTGAAGAAGTAGCAGCAGAAGGCCACCACCGCCACTGCCACTACTAGCTGAAGAAGTAGCAGCAGAAAACCGCCACTGCCAATTGAAGAGCCAGCCTGCCACTACTAGCTGAAGTAAAGAAGGCCACCACCGCCACTGCCACTACTAGCTGAAGAAGTAGCAGAAGGCCACACCGCCACTGCCACTACTAGCTGAAGAAGTAGCAGAAGAAGGCCACCACCGCCACTGCCACTACTAGCTGAAGAAGTAGCAGCAGCCACCACCGCCACTGCCACTACAAGCTGAAGAAGTAGCAGCAGAAGTCCACCACCGCCACTGCCACTACTAGCTGAAGAAGTAGCAGCAGAAGTCCATCACCGCCACTGCCACTACTGCTGAAGAAGCTACTAGCTGAAGAAGTAGCAGAAGAAGGCCACCACCGCCACTGCCACTACTAGCTGAAGAAGTAGCAGAAGAAGGCCACCACCGCCACTGCCACTACTAGCTGAAGACGTGGCAGCCCACCACCACCACTGCCACTACTAGCTGAAGAAGTGCAGAAGGCCACCACCACCGCTACTGCCACTACTAGCTGAAGAAGTAGCAGAAGAGCCGCCACCACCGCCACTGTCACTACTAGCTGAAGAAGTAAGCAGAGGCCACCACCGCTACTGCCACTACTAGCTGAAGAAGTAGCAGCAGAAACCGCCACTGCCAGAAGTAGCAGCAGAAGGCCACCACCGCCACTGCCACTACTAGCTGAAGAAGTAGCAGAAGAAGGCCACCACCGCCACTGCCACTACTAGCTGAAGAAGTAGTAGAAGGCCACCACCGCCACTGCCACTACTAGCTGAAGAAGTAGAGAAGGAGGCCATCACCGCCACTGCCACTACTAGCTGAAGAAGTAGCAGAAGAAGGCCACCACCGCCACTGCCACTACTAGCTGAAGAAGTAGCAGCAGAAGGCCACCACCGCCACTGCCACTACAAGCTGAAAAGTAGCGCAAGTCCACCACCGCCACTGCCACTACTAGCTGAAGAAGTAGCAGCAGAAGTCCACCACCGCCACTGCCACTACTGGTTGAAGAAGTAGCAGCAGAACTCCCACCACCGCCACTGCCTACTAGCTGAAGAAGTAGCAGCAGAAGCCCACCACCGCCACTGCCACTACTAGTTGAAGAAGTAGCAGCAGAAGCCCACCACCGCCACTGCCACTACTAGCTGAAGAAGTGCAGCAGAGAGGCCACCACCACCACTGCCACTACTAGCTGAAGAAGTAGCAGCAGAAGCCCACCACCGCCACTGCCACTACTAGGTTGAAGAAGTAGCAGCAGAAGTCCACCACCGCCACTGCCACTACTAGCTGAAGAAGTAGCAGCAGAGGCCACCACCGCCACTGCCACCACCGCCACTGCCACTACTAGCTGAAGAAGTAGCAGCAGAGGCCACCACCGCCACTGCCACTACAAGCTGAAGAAGTAGCAGCAGAATCCACCACCGCCACTGCCACTACTAGTTGAAGAAGTAGCAGCAGAAGGCCACCACCGCCACTGCCACTACTAGCTGAAGAAGTAGCAGCAGAAGGCCACCACTGCCACCGCCACTACTAGCTGAAGAAGTAGCAGAAGAAGTCCACCACCGCCACTGCCACTACTAGCTGAAGAAGTAGCAGCAGAAGCCCACCACCGCCACTGCCACTACTAGCTGAAGAAGTAGCAGAAGAAGGTCACCACCACCACTGCCACTACTAGCTGAAGAAGTAGCAGCAGAAGCCCACCACCGCCACTGCCACTACTAGCTGAAGAAGTAGCAGAAGAAGCAGAAGCAAGGACACCACCAGAGGAGAACTACCACCGCCGCAACAAACAAATAAACAGCAAACAACAACAGCAGGTGAGTGGTGAGTAACATTTGTTTATGTTTCACACACACACACACACACACACACACACACACACACACACACACACCACACACACACACACACACACACACACACACACACACACACACACACACACACGTTGACGGAGACGAGGTGGTGTACGATGGTGATTATTCGTGTCAATATCCTCAACAGGAGCAAGTTGACGGATTGAGAAGGAATTGACGAAATAGAACGAGTTGACAGGTTAGGGGGAAGCTGATGGATTAGGGGGAAGCTGATGGATTAGGGGGAAGCTGATGGATTAGAATGAAAGTTGATGGATTATGAGAAAATTGACAGATCATGAAAATAAGTGAGACAGGATAGTTGTTTCAGTGTGGGAAGAGAGCGAAACACCTGTCTATCTATTGTTTAGCATTTTATCCGCTGATTCTATATGGGGTGTCTAATCTTCAGGTGAAATAAGCTTAGGTGTATAATCTTCAGGTGAAATAAGCTGGGGTGTCTAATCTTCAGGTTAAATAAGCTTAGGTGTATAATCTTCAGGTGAAATAAGCTGGGGTGTCTAATCTTCAGGTTAAATAAGCTTAGGTGTATAATCTTCAGGTGAAATAAGCTTAGGTGTATAATCTTCAGGTGAAATAAGCTGGGGTATCTAATCTTCAGGCGAAATAAGCTGGGGTGTCTAATCTTCAGGTGAAATAAGCTTAGGTGTATAATCTTCAGGTGAAATAAGCTTAGGTGTATAATCTTCAGGTGAAATAAGCTGGGATGTCTAATCCTCTCGTCATCCTTTGTTTCACACTTAAATATTTGTTACTTATATATTTGACATTCTTACATTCATTCACTTACAAAGAAAGCTGTTGGATATTTTTTTCAATGAGTATTACCTGTTACTTATAATATCTCACATTAATTTACTTTACTTTCTGTTGTGATTCTTATTTCAAGTTTCTCTGTTATGACCCACGAACCCCAAGATTCAGAATCGTGAATCCGAAGCATATTTATCGACAGAATAATGCATCTGTGTCTACTGCTTCGGGTTCATGTGAGTGTTAATCTCGGGGTTCGTGGTTCAGCAGGAGAGGCGGTAGGACTTTTGTGGGGGGAATGTACAAGTGAGTGTCGAGCCTTCGTTAAGTTGCAGATGGATCCTGAAGAGGCACAAGGGCAGGATCACCCGAGGAGTAGGAGGACTTGTTTGAGGTCCTTCAGGATGTCGTATGGTCCTGTTTTGTTCCTGGTCGCCTGTGGTGGGTGGATGGGTGTAGGACTGTCCGCCATAGTCACGTCTGAGGGGATCTACGGCGTCTCAGACATGTACTATGAAAACGCGATTGTCCATTCCTCTATGCGCACGGAAGAGAGACTCTTGGAGACGTATTATCCAACTTCAGGTGAGTCATCTTACATCTCGGCTCTGAGGAACATTAACACAAAGTTAATATGTTGTGAAATAGTCGGGTAATATGGAACTATTGATTTACTTGGTCTGCTTAATCGGGTTTGTTGTGTACAGTATTACGCTTGGATGACAGTATGGTTAGATGGATAGAGATATTTGTAGAATTAAACTTTTTTAAGGTCATATTCAAAGAACAAACAATTAATGTGTATTATCTGGGTCTGATTATCTATATCGTTGAGGTTTTCACCTTGTTGTTATATATTTCATCAGTTTAAAGACTTAGCATCATGTACAGTAGAATATTTTGCTGTTCCAACAGGAATATCAGTACAGCAGATGTTGTTGATGTGTCACCGGCGCTGTATTCAGCACAGCAACTGTCACTCCTTCATCTTCAACGCCTCTGGAAACTACTGTAGGCTCACCACCTACGACCGCTGTGCCGATTCCTTGCCGATCTTGTATAAGAAGGATGGTATGAAAACCTTCGACGTCAGACCTGGACACTTGCCAAAGCCTATCAGAACCTGTTTCACTGAGTGCCTTCAGGGTGACTGTTGGATATGTGGAAGGCTTCACTGCCAGGGGGAACATTGTGATGACTGTGCCCATAACTGTTGGAACGAACAATTGAAAAATAAAACTGCTTACCTTCTCTTGTGGAAGACTGAAGCTCTGACGTTAACCAGTAAATACCACTGTGACCGCGGCTGGCAAAAAATCTGGAGATTCAAGAAGGATGAGAGTTCAATAACAAAGTCCTTTATGTATGATTTGTTGTGGGTAAATCCGCTGTCGCTGAGGCTGCGTGTCGTCTACGATGACTTCACCGTGTACTCTTACTTTGCCAACTTCAGTTACTCCTCCAAAATTATCGGAGTTGGGAACTTCCTCGGTGGCGACGCAGGCAACTACTGGCAAGCGCCCTTTGAAAACTTGAACCTGAAGACCACCTGTCCGCTCTTCCACTCCGTCGACTATAACTGTACCTCGGATGGCGACGGATTGTACTCAAACTTGACGTGGCTCACCGGCAACGACACTCTCGACAGCAAAATCTTGACCGAGGTCGATATATGGGTCACAGCTGTGGGCGAGGAATGGTACGACCAGGCTTATCCTTGGGTCGTCTAGAGCAGCACCACCTTGACCAAACGGCGCCGACAACATTACTACTTGGAACAACACTATTGCCAAGTTAACATAACCGGGGAAGCTCTCTCTCTCTCTCTCTCTCTCTCTCTCTCTCTCTCTCTCTCTCTCTCTCTCTCTCTCTCTCTCTCTCTCTCTCTCTCTCTCTCTCTCTCTCTCTCTCTCACTTGGTAACGTCACATGTTCCTCTGAGTTAGCTAACAGTTATAAATAATTTCCTTGGTTTTCCACTCTTTTATCAGCTATGTTTATCATCTCCATATTATTTCAATATTCTCATAATGGCACCCTGTTGTGTGGACCAATGTTTATATTGTACTTGTGAAGGAAACACTCTTGTGCTTGTGAAATGTGCATGCATAGGTGACTGCTGGTAGAGGTAAATGCTTGTTGTTCATATTATAAGTATTATAATGCACACCTGTAACTGTTGCTTTAAGTATTATAAAGCACACCTGTAACTGTTGCTTTAAGTATTATAAAGCACACCTGTAACTGTTGCTTTAAGTATTATAAAGTACACCTGTAACTGTTGCTTTAAGTATTATAAAGCACACCTGTAACTGTTGCTTTAAGTATTATAAAGCACACCTGTAACTGTTGCTTTAAGTATTATAAAGCACACCTGTAACTGTTGCTTTAAGTATTATAAAGCACACCTGTAACTGTTGCTTTAAGTATTATAAAGCACACCTGTAAATGTTGCTTTAAGTATTATAAAGCACACCTGTAACTGTTGTTTGAAGTATTATATATGCACACCTGTAAATGTTGCTTTAAGTATTATAAAGCACACCTGTAACTGTTGCTTTAAGTATTATAAAGCACACCTGTAAATGTTGCTTTAAGTATTATAAAGCACACCTGCACACCTGTAACTGTTGTTTTATTATAAAGCACACCTGTAACTGTTGCTTTAAGTATTATAAAGCACACCTGTAACTGTTGTTTTAAGTATTATAAAGCACACCTGTAACTGTTGCTTTAAGTATTATAAAGCACACCTGTAACTGTTGCTTTAAGTATTATAAAGCACACCTGTAACTGTTGCTTTAAGTATTATAAAGCACACCTGTAACTGTTGCTTTAAGTATTATAAAGCACACCTGTAACTGTTGCTTTAAGTATTATAAAGCACACCTGTAACTGTTGTTTGAAGTATTATAAAGCACACCTGTAACTGTTGCTTTAAGTATTATAAAGCACACCTGTAACTGTTGTTTGAAGTATTATAAAGCACACCTGTAACTGTTGCTTTAAGTATTATAAAGCACACCTGTAACTGTTGCTTTAAGTATTATAAAGCACACCTGTAACTGTTGCTTTAAGTATTATAAAGCACACCTGTAACTGTTGTTTGAAGTATTATAAAGCACACCTGTAACTGTTGTTTGAAGTATTATAAAGCACACCTGTAACTGTTGTTTGAAGTATTATAAAGCACACCTGTAACTGTTGTTTGAAGTATTATAAAGCACACCTGTAACTGTTGTTTGAAGTATTATAAAGCACACCTGTAACTGTTGTTTTAAGTATTATAAAGCACACCTGTAACTGTTGTTTGAAGTATTAACTTCTGTCATCTCAATATCATGTACACCTGCAAACGTCTGTCAATTAAACATGTAGACAAGTTAAATATATATTACTATTATCTTTTTCCGTGTCTTAACTCATACACGTCATACAGGTGGTGTCTTAACTTATCATACACGTCATACAGGTGGTGTCTTAACTTATCATACACGTCATACAGGTGGTGTCTTAACTTATCATACACGTCATACAGGTGGTGTCTTAACTTATCATACACGTCATACAGGTGGTGTCTTAACTTATCATACACGTCATACAGGTGGTGTCTTAACTTATCATACACGTCATACAGGTGGTGTCTTAACTTATCATACACGTCATACAGGTGGTGTCTTAACTTATCATACACGTCATACAGGTGGTGTCTTAACTTATCATACACGTCATACAGGTGGTGTCTTAACTTATCATACACGTCATACAGGTGGTGTCTTAACTTATCATACACGTCATACAGGTGGTGTCTTAACTTATCATACACGTCATACAGGTGGTGTCTTAACTTATCATACACGTCATACAGGTGGTGTCTTAACTTATCATACACGTCATACAGGTGGTGTCTTAACTTATCATACACGTCATACAGGTGGTGTCTTAACTTATCATACACGTCATACAGGTGGTGTCTTAACTTATCATACACGTCATACAGGTGGTGTCTTAACTTATCATACACGTCATACAGGTGGTGTCTTAACTTATCATACACGTCATACAGGTGGTGTCTTAACTTATCATACGTCATACAGGTGGTGTCTTAACTTATCATCATACAGGTGGTGTCTTAACTTATCATACACGTCATACAGGTGGTGTCTTAACTTATCATACACGTCATACAGGTGGTGTCTTAACTTATCATACACGTCATACAGGTGGTGTCTTAACTTATCATACACGTCATACAGGTGGTGTCTAATCATACAGGTTTATTATGTCTAATTACTTACCTGCTACTGAAGGACGAGTGATGAGTTTTTAGTTCCTCGTTATAATAGTTTCCTGGTGGAGGGAAAAAAACGGTGAAGATACAGTTAACGTTGAGCCTGTGACCTGACTCAGTCGTAGGTGAGTCTTCTTCACCAGCGGGCGTGATGAAGTCTGCTCAGTTGTCTCTCCTCCTTATGGGCGTGGTTGAGGGCGTGGTGTTACGTCCGTTTATAAAGAATCTTTGTCCCGTCTCCCAGCATGTGGACAAGAACGTCACAGCGATGGATCAGGTGAGATTCTTATGACTGTCTCCCGCTAGTGTGTAGAGGAGGTGTAGCGGTGGTCGAATAAGAGGGGAAGAGGGAGACTGAGAGAATAGGATTAATAGAGAGAAAATCATGAATAAAAAAATGATAAATAGAATAAAATGACGGTAGATGTAAGTTATCAGCAAACACCAGAAAGAGACGAAGAAGTACTAGTATCTGACACTGAAAACTTTAGGCATTAGGAGGAAGTAAAGAGCCGAGAGAGGGGGATATATGAGACGTATTCTCTGGTGATGGGACTTACAACATGCAGCAACTTTGTCCCGCAGAAGCCAGACACATCTTATGAACTTCATCACGTAATTTGTGTAGACCTTGTCACTGATGGCCAGGGCGTCCTACTTACCTACACCTACTTGGCTACATCCCCCCCAAAAAAATCAACGCAATGATTCTGGCAAGAGACACCTACCTTGAACTTCACGAGAGTAAGGGAGAACTTTGGTGTGTTTTTTCACGTATTCCTTGGATTCAGGGTGGAAGAAAGTGTTTTTGTCAAGAAGAAAATCACATAATGGCCGAAAAAGGTTTGTCAAGAAAAAATCACAAAATGGCTGTGTAATGAAGTTGAATGAATAAATTAATTTGAAACGGAAATTTTTCAACCTGCAAATGAATTGAAACTAAAATGAGGTTATAATGTAGAAATAGATATAAGATTAGTAGGACTATATTTTGTTAATGTAAATGTGACTTAAGGTTGTGAGGAACTTTAGCAGACGAAATGATTTGGAAATAATAATGACTCGTGTTAATATTTCTCGTTTACATACATCTAGTGATTATTATTTATTTAATTTTATTTTTATTTACTTTTTTATTATTGTATTTATGTTTTCTTTTGTTTATTGTTTATTTATTCGTTTATTGTATGCGTGTATAGAACGAAACCTCCATATAAGGGACTTTTTCTCAGTATAATCCGCTAGATGGGGGGGTTTCACATATAACGGACTCTCGATATAACGGATTTTTCTACATATAGTCCATTAAATAGGGGTTTTACTATAGGGGATTAATATACACAGAGAATAAAGTTGATAATTGGAGAAAGATAGGGAGAGAGAAATAAGAAATAGAGAGAAAGTGAAGAGAGAGAGAGAGAGTAAAGAAAGAAGCTTGAGAAAGAAGACACAGAAAATAAAGATAAGGAGAGAAAATAGAGAAAGAAAAAAAGCGAGAGAAGGAAAAAAGAAAGAGGGTAATTATTAAAATATTAAAAAAGAGAAAATCAAAATGATAATAAACAGTAAAATAGAAGAAAGAAAGAAAGAAAGAAAGAAAGAAAGAAAGAAAGAAAGAAAGAAAGAGAGAGAGAGAGAAAACAATCACAATAATCCTATATGTATAAAGAAAAAAACAAAAGCTTGAATACCTGGATCATGGGACATAAATAGCTATTCTAATTTTCCTTTGTTATTTCTTGAAGGCGGAAGCGAAACAAAGTCTCTATATATAAACAAAAATAATAATACAAATTAGTTCCAGAATGTTTCAAGCACCAACTAACAGGAATTGAGACACGCACACACACAGACGTACACTGACACACACACAGATATATATACACACAGATAAATTCATACACACATACCTATATTTCCTCACCAGTTTGTCTTAATTTATAATCTTCCTCTCTTGAACTATAAATATTTCTCAGTGATTAACTCGGTAGAATTATAATTGATGTGTAGTAATTGTGTATTTGTTATATAATTACTGTAGTGGGAAGTATTATATTGTTCTATAATGTCTCAATATATATTCTGTTTAATATTCCTTTATTTCCGTTAACTTCTATATTATCTCTGAGTCATTATTTTATCCTATTTTATTTATACTTTCAAAATTTTTATGTCAGTGATGTTATTTCATCTATTGTAAAATTTCAAAACTTTTTATATCATTGGTAACTTTTTTCTGGCTGAGGTCATAATTTATATCCATAATATATATTTTTTTTGTGTTAGGTTCCCAAAGTTGAGTTTATTGGGGTAGTATTGTTATTGTTATTGTTGTTGTTGTTGTTGTTATTGTTGTTGTTGTTGTTGTTGTTGTTATTGTTATTGTTGTTGTTGTTGTCTTCCTCTGTTTTCATTCACTACTTCGCCTTTGTTATTATTATCAGTTAACAAGTGTATAATGCTATCATGTTTTACAGTGTATGGAGGGATTTTTTTTTTTATCAAGTATTATTGATTAGTAATGAATATTTATCTCTATTTGGTGGTAACTTTAATTCGATTTTAAAATACCTAAAAAAGAAAGAAGGTTATCTCTCTTTAATTTGATACACACACACACACACACACACACACACACACAGGTGGTCATTCCACTTACCCAACAGCCAAAGGTCAACTCACTTAAATACAGTATTAAAGGTAGTTGGACACCTGCCACATCACAGCCCAGGTGGAGGAGTTAATTACAGTAGATTTTTAAACGAGTGATATTGGAGTTATGTGATATAGGGTAGAAGGGAATCGTACACAGTTCTCACGCCAGGGGCACTGAAGGTGGTGAGGTGGTTGTAGTGTAATGGTGGTGGTGGTGGTGTTAGTATATGTGTACTGATAATTACCTGCTCTAGTACACATTCTTCTCCACAGGTAAGTAAAAAAAATATATTAAATTTTTATCATGTCCTAAAATTTTAAACTAACAGAATAAAAATAAAATAAAATTAATAACAGTTTTTATACATTTAGAGAAGTTTATTAATTGTTTGGTTTACACACATGTGCATCTATATACACCAAACATAGTGTATAGTTTTCTACATGTACACACGAAAATATATATTGATTCTAACTCTGTAGGTCCAGGCTTTATGTAAACCTATTTAAGAAAATGTATTAATGATTCAAAGATCAAATAATGCTGTTTTTGTAGTCTATGTGTGTGTGTGTGTGTATGTATGTATGTATATATGTGTGATTTTGTATGTATGTATGCTTATGTGTATGTGTGTAGTTAATACTTGTGTGCTTATGTATGTGTAAGTATGTACAGTCGGCCACAGGAATAAGTATACTGTAGCTGTAAGGCCTGAAAATGGTCTGGTAACGTTGAAACTGTGCATCCAGACGCATGATGAGACACAGCTCCCCCCCCACCTGTTATCTCTAACTTTTTATTGTTTCCCCTTCTTTATTCTTCTATTTACTCCTCTTCCTTCCTTTACTAATCCAAACATCAGTAAACAAAAAGTAGGGAAAGAGAAAAAGTGGGGGAGGAGGAGGAGGGAGCTGTACGATAACTGCGCTCCCATTCGGCAACAAGTTTACGACCATTGGATACAATATATTACTTAAGAACATAAGACACTAGTAAAACATTCACAACAAATGTATTTATAACATATATGTAAGAATAAAACATAAATTACAGGTCATTTTGTAATTTTGTCTGTTGTTCAGGACAGTTTTACCAGATACATTGTCTCAAACACCAGCAGTAGGTGTCTAGTTGTTCTTGTGGCTGACGGTACGTGTGTGTGTGTGTGTGTGTGTACCTTATATCCATATGTGCGTGTGAAGGTGTTTGGTGTGTTTTAGTGGGGCTAATAATCAATCCCATATCGCCACTTGAGACTCCTTTAAGGGAGGGAGGGAGTGAGTGGGTGATGGAGTGAGTGAGGGAGGGAGGGAGTGGGTGATGGAGTGAGTGAGGGAGGAAGGGAGTGGGTGATGGAGTGAGTGACGGAGGGAGGGAGTGGGTGATGGAGTGAGTGAGGGAGGAGGTGGGTGATGGAGGGAGGAGGTGGGTGATGGAGGGAGGAGAGTGGGTGATGGAGTGAGGAGTGAGGGAGGGAGGGAGGGAGTGAATGAGGTGAGGAAGGTGGAAGTGAGTGAGGGACAGACTGAATTAATGAATAAGTGAGTGAGTGAGTGAATTATTTCTTAGTTTCGTTAGTGTTTTTAGAAGTGAATGACCATTAGTGAGCATTAAAGTCAGTGATTTTTAAAGATGACTAATTTTTCTATCAATTATATATATATATATATATATATATATATATATATATATATATATATATATATATATATATATATATATATATATATATATATATATATATATATATATATATATATATATTTTTTTTTTTTTTTTTTTTTTTTTTTTATAGGAGTAAATATTACGTAATTTTTTCGTTGAAGATTTTTTCCCCAAGATTCCTTTTCATATGTGATTTGATTATTTATTTGTTTACTTTTTTCCTCAGAGATTTGTTTTAAGTCTCTTTTTAAGAGTTTATTCCACAAAATTATAAATTTTTAAGTATTTTTTTCTACCGTCACAGAGTTCGGAACTGCATATAGTCTTTCGTCATCAATAACAACTTCAACACAAAACATCGACCAATCGGGAACGTCAACAATTCAGGGATAATGACGTCATTCCCACCAGCCAGGTTATTGGTCGGGATGATTGGTCTGCTGGTGACGTCATTGCTGATGTCACTGGCCACCGGCGAATTATTGATCCAGGATAATGATCGTCGGGAAACCTCGCCTAATTACGCGGCATGGGCAGCTGACCTGGTGAGTATGGCAACCAGGACCTGTAGTGACCTAGTTAATATTACCAGGGGAGGAAGGGGAGAAGAAAAAGGGGGAGATGTAGGTTGGTGGTGGTGTTGCAATGGGAAGGTTAGTGGGAAGGGGAGGTAAACATATATTTGTTCAATCCCAGTGAAAAATAAATACCTCTCTCTCTCTCTCTCTCTCTTACAGAAACCAGGCTTCGTGATCGTCAAACTGCAACAGAACGGCAGACTGTGCTCCTGTAAAGTACCTGTTACCTCACCTCTAATTACTGGACAGGTGACGACAGAGGGACCCACCCAACCTTCAAGTGGATCAGGTCAAGCTTCAGGTGGATCAGGTCAAGCTTCAGGTGGATCGGGTCAAGCTTCAGGTGGATCAGGTCAAGCTTCAGGTGGATCAGGTCAAGCTTCAGGTGGATCGGGTCAAGCTTCAGGTGGATCGGGTCAAGCTTCAGGTGGATCAGGTCAAGTTTCAAGTGGATCAGCTCAAGCTTCAAGTGGATCAGGTCAAGCTTCAGGTGGACCAGCCCAAGCTTCAGGTGGATCATCCAAATCTTCCTCGACTCTCGCCGGATCTTCCTCCTTTTCTTCCTTCACATCGACACTCAACTCTCCGAAAAGTTCATCTGGATTTAACTCGTTGTCTTCCTCCCTAGGCAGTTCCTCCCCATCTTCCTCCCTAAGTAGTTCCCCCCCATCTTCCTCCTAGGCAGCCCTCCCCATCTTCCTCCTAAGTAGTCTTCCCCCCATCTTCCTCCCTAGGCAGTTCCTCCCATCTTCCTCCTAAGCAGTTCCTCCCATCTTCCTCCCAAGTGTTCCCCCATCTTCCTCCTAGACAGTTCCTCCCCATCTTCCTCTCTAGGTAGTTCCTCCCCATCTTCCTCCCCTAGGTAGCTCCCTCCCCATCTTCCTAAGTGGTTCCTCCCCATCTTCCTCCTGCCAAGCAGTTCTTCCCCATCTTCCTCCCTGGTAGCTCCTCCCCATCTCTTCCTCCCCATAAGTAGTTCCTCCCTCATCTTCCTCCCTATGCAGTAAAAGTAGTTTCCTCCCCATCTTCCTCCCTAAGTGTTCTCCCCATCTTCCTCCCCCATCTTCCTCCTAAGTAGTTCCTATCTTCCTCCCCTAAGTAGTTCTCCCCATCTTCCTCCCTAAGTGTTTCCTCCCCATCTTCCTCCCTAAGTAGTTCTCCCATCTTCCCTCCCTCCCCCAGGTAGGTAGCTCCCTCATCTCCCACCCTAAGTAGTTCCTCCCCATCGTCCTCCCTGCTAAGCAGTTCTTCCCCCTATCTTCATCTTCTAAGTGTCCTCATCTTCCTCCCTAAGTAGTTCTCTCCCCATCTTCCTCCCCAAGTTTCCTCCTCCCCATCTTCCTCCCAAGTAGTTCCTCCCCATCTTCCTCCCTAAGTAGTTCCTCCCCATCTTCCTCCCTAAGTAGTTCCTCCCCATCTTCCTCCTAAGTAGTAGTTCCTCCCCATCTTCCTCCCTAAGTAGTTCTCCCATCTTCCTCCAAGGTAGCTCATCCCTCCCCTCACGTCCTCCTAAGCAGTTCTTCCCCATCTTCCTCCCTAGGTATTCCTCATCTTCCTCCCCAAGTAGTTCCCCCATCTTCCTCCCTAAGCAGTTCTTCCCCATCTTCCTCCCCAGGTAGCTCCTCCCCTTCCTAAGTCCTCCCCATCTTCCTCCCTAGTAGTTCTCCCCATCTTCCTCCCTAAGTAGTTCCCCCATCTTCCTCCCCTTCCTCCCAGTAGTTCCTCCCCATCTTCCTCCCAAGCAGTAGTTTCCTCCCAGTGTTCTCCCCATCTTCTCCCTAAGTAGTTCCTCCCCATCTTCTCCTCCCTAAGTTCCTCCCATCTTCCCTCCCTAGTTCCTCCCCCCATCTTCCTCCCTAGGTAGCTCCTCATCTTCCTCCCCAAGTAGTTCCTCCCCATCGTCCTCCCCTAAGCAGTTTTTCCCCATCTTCCTCCTAGGTAGCTCTCATCTTCCTCCCTAATGGTTCCTCCCCCCATCTTCCTCCCCAGGTGGCTCCTCTCATCTTCCTCCTCGTAGTTCCTCCCATCGTCCTCCCTAAGCAGTTCTTCCCCATCTTCACTCCCTCCCTCATCTTCCTCCTAAAGTAGTTTCCTCATCACCTCCCTAGGTAGCTCCTCATCTTCCTCCCAAGTAGCTCCTCCCCATCTTCCTCCCTAAGCAGTTCTTCCCCATCTTCCTCCCCAGGTAGCTCCTCCCCATCTTCCTCCCTAAGTAGTTCCTCCCCATCTTCCTCCCAGGCAGTTCCTCCCCATCTTCCTCCCTAGGTAACTCCTCATCTTCCTCCCTGAGGTAGCTCCTCCCATCTTCTCTCCTAAGTAGTTCCTCCCCATCTTCCTCCCAGGCAGTTCTTCCCCATCTTCCTCCCTAGGTAGCTCCTCATCTCTCCTCCCTAAGTAGTTCCTCCCATCTTCCTCCCGTAGTTCCTCCTTCTTCAGCAGTTCTTCCCATCTTCCTCCCTAGGCAGTTCCTCCCCATCTTCTCTCCTGAGCAGTTCTCCCTATCTTCCTCCCTAAGTAGTTCTCCCTCTTCCTCCCTAAGCCCCCTTCTTCCTCCTAGTAAGTCCTCCCCATCTTCCTCCCAGCAGTTCTTCCCCATCTTCCTCCCTAGGTAGCTCCTCATCTTCCTCCCTAAGTAGTTCCTCCCTATCTTCCTCCCCAAGTAGTTCCTCCTCCTTCTTCCTCCCCATAAGTAGTTCTTTCTCCCATCTTCCTCCCTAGGTAGCTCCTCCCATCTTCCTCCAAGTAGTTCCTCCCCATCTTCCCTCCCTATCCTCCCCTTCTTCTCCCCTAAGTAGTTCCTCCCCATCTTCCTCCTAAATAGCCTTCCCCATCTTCCTCCTAGGCAGTTCCTCCCCATCTTCACTCCCTAAGTTCCCCCATCTTCCTCTCCCCTAGGTAGTTCCTCCCATCTTCCTCCCTAGGTAGCTCCTCCCCATCTTCCTCTCTAGTAGTTCCTCCCCATCTTCCTCCCCTAAGCAGTTCTTCCCCATCTTCTCCTCCCTAAGTGTCCTCCCCATCCTCCTCCCTAAATTTCCTCCCCATCTTCCTCCTTAAGTAGTTCCTCCCCATCATCGTCCTCCCTAAACAGTTCCTCCCCATTTTTCCTCCCTAAGTAGTTCCTCCCCATCTTCCTCTATGAGTCCCTCCCTCATCTTCCTCCTCCCAAGTAGTTCCTCCCCATCCTCCTCCCTAAGTAGTTCCTCCCCATCTTCCTCCCATAAAGTAGTTCCTCCTCCCTAAGTAGTTCCTCCCCATCTTCCTCCCAGGTAGTAATTCCTCCCTAAATAGTTCCTCCCCATCTTCCTCCCCAGGTAGTTCCTCGCCATCTTTCCCTAAGTAGTTCCTCCCCATCTTCCTCTGTAAGTAGTTCCTCCCCATCCTCCTCCCTAGTAGTTCCTCCCCCATCTTCCCTCCCCTAAGTGTTCTCCTCATCTTCTTCCTTCCCAGATAGTTCCTCCCCTCCCCATCTTCCTCCCTAGTGGATTTCCTCCCCATCTTCCTCCCTAAGTAGTTCCTCCCCATCTTCCTCCCTAAAGTAGTTCCTCCACATCTTCCTCCCTAAGTAGTTCCTCCCATCTTCCTTCCCCACGTAGCTCCTCCCCAAGTAGTTCCTCCCCCCTCTTCCTCCTAAGTAGTTCCTCCCCATCTTCCTCCTCCCTAGGTTTTCCTCCCCATCTTCCTCTAAGTAGTTCCTCCTCATCTTCCTCCCTAGGTAGTTCCTGCTCTTCTTCCTCCCTTGTAGTTCCTCCCCATCTTCCTCCCAAAGTAGTTCTCGCTATCTTCTCCTTAGTGATTCCCTCTTCCTCCCTAAGTAGTTCCTCCATCTTCCTCCCTAAGTTCCTCCCATCTTCACTCCTAAGTAGTTTCCTCCCCATCTTCACTCCCTAAGTAGTTCCTTCCCCATCTTCCTCCCTAAGTAATTCCTCCCCATCTTCCCCTAAGTAGTTCCTCCCCCCTAAGTAGTTTCTTCCCAGATAGTTCCTCCCCATCTTCCTCCCCTAAGTAGTTCCTCCCATCTTTTTTCCCCAAGTAGTAGTTTCCTCCCTAAAGTAGTTCCTCCCCATCTTTCTTCCCAGATAGTTCCTCCCTAAGTAGTTCCTTCCCATCTTCCTCCCTAAGTAGTTCCTCCCCATCTTTCTTCCCAGATAGTTCCTCCCTAAGTAGTTCCTCCCCATCTTCTTCCCTAAGTAGTTCCTCCCCATCTTTCTTCCCAGATAGTTCCTCCCTAAGTAGTTCCTCCCCAGGTAGTTCCTTCACCTTTCCCCCTCCTCTGTCCTTCCAATTCTCCTGTGGTGGTCCCCTTTCCTCTAATGGGTCAACTTCCTCCTCCTTCTTCTTGGAGATTTTAAATTCCTCGGGATAAAATTACGTCTAGTCATGATTCACCATCGTGTCAAGGGAGAGTCATGATTCACCATCGTGTCAAGGGAGAGTCATGATTCACCATAGTGTCAAGGGAGAGTCATGATTCACCATAGTGTCAAGGGAGAGTCATGATTCACCATAGTGTCAAGGGAGAGTCATGATTCACCATAGTGTCAAGGGAGAGTCATGATTCACCACTTAGTGTCAAGGAGAGTCATGATTCACCATAGTGTCAAGGGAAGTCATGATTCACATAGTGTCAAGGAGAGTCATGATTCTTTATCGTATCGAGAGAGTCATGATTACCATCGTGTCGAGGAAGTCATGATTCCTGCAATGTCAAGTTCTATCGATTATGATTCACCATCGTGTCAAGGGAGAGTCACGATTCACCATCGTGTCAAGGGAGAGTCATGATTCACCATAGTGTCAAGGGAGAGTCATGAGTTACCATAGTGTCAAGGGAGAGTCATGATTCACCATCGTGTCAAGGGAGAGTCATGATTCACCATCGTGTCAAGGGAGAGTCATGATTCACCATCGTGTCAAGGGAGAGTCATGGTGCTGAACATTGGTCTGATTTACCTACTGAACGGAGACACTCTTGAATTAAGGCAACAAGGGACTCACGGATTGACTCACCCACCGAATGAGAGTCAATCAGTGAGTTGGTCAAGTCACTAACTCGGCAAAGAAAATTATTACGAAAATATTTTCTGTTTGTATTACCAAGTATTGTATAACTGTTGAGTCACATGAAGATTAGACACCCGTGAAGATTAAAAAATAAATAAATAACATGTCACTATATATATTATAAGAACCCATTTCTGAGTGACACAAATAAAAGATCAACTCCTCTTGGTAAGCTGTGACTATACCCTCTCGACAGGCTGTGGTCTGGGTCAAATTTGGTAATCCATTGTATGTTTTAGAAATTATTTTATCTAACCTAATTAATAAATGATAAAGAATCCTCACACAGTACAGGTAACATGGCATTGTGGAGGGTACTAGCATAATGGTCTATTGTCTGAGTGAATGATGAAGAACAATATCCCAATGATAACTTGAGGTGTCACCGAAAACTGTTCTCTTCGTCCCCTCATAGTAAGCTCCAAGGTATGACAGGCGACAAACACCTGTCGGAGGTAAACACAACGACCTAATCTCCAACTACAGATTGTTATGTCACCTTAGGTTGGTATATATCTATTGTCTGTAGCTTAAAGATCTAACGTAGGGTCATGTTAAATTAAATTACTGTACTGTAATTATGTTATGCTTAGTTACTTAATGTTTGTTTTCATTAATAGTTCTTGAGTTAACTGAGGTTATTCGTATTTATCCATCGAGCAATAGTGAATAAAACAGACTGATACTAAAAACCTTATCATGAATGAAATGTCTCCTAAATTATTAGTTTTGACGAGTCTTCCCTGGTATACAATTCTCTTCAGTTACATTTTCTACGATAAAAAAGAAAATATATTAAAGAAAACTATGAAACAAATTGAAAAAAACTCGAACATATACCTTGCTAAATACACTGTCCCATTTATATACTACTGTTAAATCATTCTTCTTGTTGACCTATAATTCCAAATTCACCTTCAAATATTTCAGTAAGGTTGACTCTAGGTATTTTGTGTGCGTAATAATAATACATTCACTTTCTATCTTTTGTAAACATTAAATTGTACTTTACATATGTGATAGAACTATATTGTTGGCATCTATATTTATTCTTATTAATGTTATAATAAATGAATGCCATCAGTAGAATATTTTTGTTATGAGTTCTCGTATAATTGTTACAGTAAAGATAGATTGGAAGCACACACACACACACACACACACACACACACACACACACACACACACACACACACACACACACACACACACACGCCAGATGGCTAACATGTAAACAGTAGGCTAAGGTGGTAACACACTGTTTATTTTACCTCATACACAGCTGCCACTTGTCAGGAATCACCACTAACCCCCTCTTCCCCTCCCCTTTAACCCCCCTTCCACCCATTCCCTCTCCCATTTAACCCCCCTTCCACCCATCCCTCTTCCCTCCCACTCTCCAAGGAACCCTTAAGTAGTAATGGTAAGGAATATGTGGTGGAGATGTGTGTGTCTGAGATTGAGGTGACAGTACTGACCCTGGTTACCTGTTGAGTAATGAGCATACCTAATCCCTTCCTTCCTTCCTTCCTTCCTCTTATTCTTGCTCTCTCCCTTGCCTTTCTTCCCCTCTTTCCTTCCTCCCTTTCTCATTCTATTATTATTAGTAGGAGTAGTATCGGTTATTATTATTATTATTATTATTATTATTATTATTATTATTATTATTATGACGCAACTCGATATTATCACTTAATCAAAATATATTAGTTCATCATAATAAATTTTCTTCGATGACTCTCTCTCTCTCTCTCTCTCTCTCTCTCTCTCTCTCTCTCTCTCTCTCTCTCTCTCTCTCTCTCTCTCTCTCTCTCTCTCTCTCTCTTGACACTGAAGCAGAATTCTCAAACCTTCCTACATCAAATTCCATCTTACTTAAAGAAGAGAGAGAGAGAGAGAGAGAGAGAGAGCCACCAAATATGTCTTCAAAAGTGGACAGAGACTCGACCGTGGCTAGAAGTGTCCCTACGTTTACCAGCTGACTGTAGAAGAAAAAAACTAGATTAACAAACAACTCTTTAGGACACAGATGGACGAGAGATAGTGTAGAAGCTGGTGTGGTCTGTGAGTTTACTTGTAACTCTTTATAATTCTCCTGGCGTTGAAGTCTCTCTCTCTCTCTCTCTCTCTCTCTCTCTCTGTAATAATGTTGTTTCTCTCTCCAAGTTTCTGTTTTTATCTCTCTATCTCTCACTTGTAGGTATTTATTTCTTACTTAGAGAGAATATTATGATTATTTCTTTTTTACTTGTGTGTGTGTGTGTGTGTGTGTGTGTGTGGTTTTTTTTTTCAATGTATAAATTGTTTTGTGTATATCATCTTACACCGGCAACACAGACTAACCTGAGGGTACAGTCGGCTTGTGATGCCCAGGGTACGAGAATGTCATTATGGCAAGTTTTCCCTCATCCTCTTTCAAAGTTATTACAATACTTTTAACCATCAGACACAGTAATGTATAGTCGTTGTATTAGTCAGGTGTATGTGTGTATAGGTGTGTATGTATAGTGATGTATGAGGGACTGGGAGAAGGAGAGGAACTAATGAATGGATGAAGAATGGTGAAGGTGGGTCAGTCTAAGGTTGACAAAGATCACGAACATTTTCCAATATATTTTCGCTTGGTGTCAATTTTTTTCATCTCCTTTACTTTTGGAATGTTTGGAAAGAATATATTTAAGAGAGAATAATCCCTTTAAGTTATGGTGATTTGTGTGATTGGACTTGTTTATTTTGTGTGTGTGTGTGTGTGTGTGTGTGTGTGTGTGTGTGTGTGTGTGTATATGTCGTGGTGAGGGTAGAGTCAGGTTTAGGCATTAACAGGGAGGTTTAGTGTTAGTCGCACCTCCTCGAGTTTTCTGACGTCCAAGGATATATGCGTGTTTAAACAACCTGATCACGTCTACACACACACACACGGTCGTACACTCACAGATACATACAGTCATGACAATCAGTTCAACTAGAAGCAAGTCCAGGTAACCAGCAGTAGCACCAGCAGGACAAGAGGTAACCACATCATCTTCAGGTAACCCAGACCAGCAGGTGTGGTAGAGGCTGGCAGAGGGCGTCGTGGTCTGTGTTTGGCTGAGGTCTACCACCGAGGACGTGCCCAGTGTGTACCTACCTCTCAGCCTGCCTGCACGTCTGTCGTCATGTAGCTGCCGCATCTCACGAGTCTTCATCACCAGGAGGTATAGAATATCAGGTTGTGGCGTTGGTCCAGCCTCTAGTGCAGGGCGGTGACAACAGTGATACAGTTGTAGTCCTCATAGTGTGTGCGTCAAGCTGAGGTGACCAATACAGTACATCATTGACGAAGGGAGAAGTAACAATAGAGATTTATTTCTAGTAGATCATAACGCAAGTTTGTGACAGTGAAGGGAATAGTTACCATGTTACAGTGTCCATAACAGTGAACAGTGTCTTAGGCAGGGGAGGGGGGGGGGAAAATCGCCTTTGTAATATTTGCCAAAGTGATGTGATGAAAATAATGTAAATAGTGACGCGCAGTTACCAGTGACACGGGCATGAATCTGACCCCAAGTTTATAAGACATTGAAGGTAATATCCTGGAATATAAACAATGCGACTGATTCTACCACACCGAGGGGTACTGTGGGTGATGATGATGACGGTGTGGATGATGGTGGGCGTGTGTGAAGCAGGTGTGGGCGTGTGGATGGATGACGGTAACGGGCGGACGGTGTTAGCTGACAACTTAGGATCAGAAGAGGCGGCTGAGTTGGCCCGGGACATTCTGGACGTGTTGGACTTGCCCGCCCCACCATTAGTAAGGGAAGGGCGACACCACCACCACATTCACCTGCACCGCGCCCACGGCTCAGCACCCACCTGGCTCAAGAGTGTGTACGACACCCTGGACGAACATGGGCACGCTAACTCAGCCCATATGGACGCCACTCACCGGGAGACTGTTACTGCTGCCGACACCATCATCACCTTCGTCAGTAGAGGTGGGTAGCTCTCTCTCTCTCTCTATTTAACTAACTATCTGTCTATCTATTTATCTATCTATCTATCGCAAACATAGGATAGGCGAACGTTCGTCTGTGTTATTATTGGGTAATGGTGGAGGGAGGAAGATTTGCCAGGTGCTGTTGAGTGCTGGTGCTGGAGCTGCTTTTATGACACGGGCCCCAGTGACATTTATACAGGTAAAGTTACTTGTGATGAAACTTAACCTTCCTACATGTCTAATTAAACTCTAATTTATATTCAGACAGGTGAGTTAGAAGCATTAATTTAGGCATAAAATCCAGGTACAGGTATATCCAGGTATATTGATAGTAATATAAAGGTATTTTGACCAAGGTAGTTATACAGGTTATCTTCAGTTCTGGTTATCTTGTTATCTTTGTACAGTGTAGAGGAACCATTGATGTAAAGAATCTATTATATATCTTCTCACTGAATCTACGACTATTACTACCACTACTACTACTAATTTTTTACTGTTCATACTACTTTTTTACTACTTTTCTACTACTTCTACTAATACTTAATTTTTTTTAATTTTCTTTTATAAAATGGCCTCCAGCCTCCCCCAATAGCCATACCTTCGCCACTTATACTAATACAACTACTACGACTACTAACAGTAACAATAACCAACAACAAAATCACTTAACAACATAAATAACGTATATAATAACCACTTCAATAACAATAATAAAAATAACTAAATCTCCCTTGTATTGCAGCTCTCTTGAAGACACCTCAAGATAACTAGTCACAAACATCAAGTATATTCTCTTAAATGACTCTTTTAAACTATAGTACTCTTTTTTTTACCTGTAGATGGAGGTATAGTGAGGTATGTGATGGTTATGGTGTAGTGTTTTAGTTTAACAAATTTATTGGCAAAGCTTGTAGTACAGTTTGCCTATTCTGAGTAATTCAGTCAGGTCTTGATACAGAGGGTGGTATCACTTCTCACTGCCACGCAGGACAGAGGTTCATACACAAAGAGATGCATCATGTTCATTGACTGTACATACACATACAGTATGTAAACACACACACACATACACATACAGTATGTATACACACACACACATACACATATATATATATACATATATACATATACATATATATATACACATATACATACATACATACATACACATACACACACACACATACATACATATACGTAGGTCAAATTCATGTGGGTAATGTCACTCTTCACCGCCATACAGGACAGAGGTTCGTACACAAAGAAGGAAAGACATCATATTCATTAGCAGTATATATAGGTCAGTGGATCACATACATTAGAGTCATATTCGTGTGGTGTAGTGTGGTGTAGAGTTTGTGGTAGTAATGGTGTTATGTTTCCAGGACGCGGTTCACTGGGGAATGAAAATGTCAACATGGTAGGATTCTTGACGTCTTAGAGGGTTACCTTACAATGACGTCATTCAGGGAGAGAGAGAGAGAGAGAAACCCTCTCTCTCTCTCTCTCGCCACCACTCCCTGTATTCCTCTTAAGCTATCTGTTAGCTGACTGAATATGCTAAGTCACTCTCTGATGTGCACATATTCAGCTCAATGATGTGTACATGATGTGTTCAATTCTGTGTACATGTAGGAAATGGGTTATGTGTGAAGAATAGGAATCTTAACTTAGCCTTATCTAACCTAACCTAACCTACTGAACTCGAAGAATTTTTGTCTGGTGTGTTAATGTATTACAAAATTCCTCTCCCTTCCCTTGTGTGTCTTTCGTCTTCCTTCTCCTCCCCTTCCTCCCTCTACCTCCCATCCCTTCTCCTTCCCTCCCTTCTCCTTCGCTCCCTTCTCCCCTTCCTTCTCCTTCCCTCCCTTCTCCTTCCCTCCCTTCTCCCCTCCCTTCTCCTCCCCTTCCTTCTCCTTTCTTCTCCTTCCCTTCCTTCTCCTTCCTTCCTTCCTCCTCCTTCCTTCTCCTTCCCTTCCTTCTCCTTCCCTCTCTTTCCTCCCTTCTCCCTCTCCTTCCTCCCTTCTCCTTCCCTTCCTCCCTTCCCCTCCTTCTCCCCCCCCTTCTCCTTCCCTCCCTTCTCCCTCCCCTTTCTCCTTCCCTCCTTCTCCTCCTTCCTTCTCCTCCCTCTCTCCCTCCTCCCTTCCCTTCTCCTTCCCTCCCTTCCTCCCTTCCCTCCCTCCTTCTCCTTCGCTCCCTTCTCCTCCCCTCCTCCTTCTCTCTCCCCTTCCTTCTCCTTCCCTCCCTTCTCCTCTCCCTTTCTCCCTTCCCCTTCTCTCCTCCCTTTCTCCTTCCCTTCTTCTCCCCTTCCTTCTCCTTCCCTTCCTTCTCCTTCCCTCCCTTCTCTTCCCCTTCTCCTTCCCTCCCTTCTCCTCCCCCTCTTCTCCTTCCCTCCCTTCTCCTCCCTTCCTTCTCCTCCCTTCCTTCTCCTTCCCTTCCTTCTCCTTCCCTCCACTTCTCCTCCTTCTCCCCCCTTCCTTCCCTTCCCACCCTTCTCCTCCCCTTCCTTCTCTTCCCTTCCTTCTCCTTCCCTCCCTTCTCCTCCCCTTCTCCTTCCCTCCCTTCTCCTCCCTTCCTTCTCCTCCCCTTCCTTCTCCTTCCTTCCTTCTCCTTCCCTCCCTTCTCCTCCCCTTCTCCTCCCCTTCCTTCTCCTTCCCACCCTTCTCCTCCCCTTCCTTCTCCTTCCTTCCTTCTCCTTCCCTCCCTTCTCCTCCCCCCTTCTCCTCCCCTTCCCCCCTTCTCCTCCCCCCTTCTCCTTCCCTCCCTTCTCCTCCCCTTCCTTTCCTTCCTCTCTTCTCCTCCCCCTTCCTTCTCCTTCCCTCCCTTTCCCCTTCCCTCCCTTCCCCCTTCCTTCTCCTTCCCTCCTCTCCTCCCCTCCCTTCTCCTTCCCTCCTTCTCCTCCCCTCCCTTCTCCTTCCCTCCCTTCTCCTCCTTCCTTCTCCTTCCCCTCTCTTCTCCTCCTTCCTTCTCCTTCCCTCTCTTCTCCTCCCCTTCCTTCTCCTTCCCTCCCTTCCTTCCTCTCCTTCCATCCAAACCACAAAGATTTTATATTCAAGTCCCGAGGATGAAGAGTGAGGGTTGAGGAGGGTCAGGAGGGGTGAGAGAAAGGCTGAGGGAGGTGGAGAGGAGAGAGAGGAGGGCAGGAAGGAAGGGTTGATTTAAAGGGAGGGTGGTTAGGAGGGACGCTTTGGAGTGATCTGGGGAGGGTGGTTAAGGCAGAGAGGTTGGGGATTATGTGCGTGAGGTCAAGGGCAAACACCACGCAGGGCATCTGCTGTTTGTGTATGTTTTCTCTGTTTGTTTGGGAACTTTTAATAAGCTTTTGTGAGAGGGGTGGGGTGGGGGTGTTTAGATAACTTAAGTGTTGCTTTGTTCACAACATCTGGGACAAAGGCGAGGGAGGGAGTGAGGAAGAAAGGGAGGGAGAGAGAGGGAGGAGAGAAAGGAGAGAGAGAAGAAAGAAAGAGATAAAGAGGAGGAGGGAGAGAAGGATGGAGGTAGGATAAGGTAGAAGTTAAATTTATCATCCGAAAAAGAGATGATAGGAAGAGAGAGAGGGAGAGGTTAGTGTCTGTCTGTCTGTCTGTTTGTCTGTCTGTCTGTCAATCACCACTAAATTAAATCCCATTCTTATCCACCTCCAATCACCACAACTTCAACCACTTAATTCCCTCCCCCCCCCCTCCCTCCCTCCAGGTAAAAATATACACTAATAAGTCATTCTCTCACCTGCACAGATCCACCACACGGTAGACCTCACCACGGGGCCAACAAGAGGCTATACTTCGACGTGAGAGATGTACCTCTGGACCACTCACTGCTTGGGGCTGAGATACAGATCTATCGTTTTGAGGGCCACGATGAACCACTCAGTCTTCACGTGTATATGATTAATGATGACGAAGAGTATGTCTCTCTCTCTCTCTCTCTCTCTCTCTCTCTCTCTCTCTCTCTCTCTCTCTCTCTCTCTCTCTCTCTCTCTCTCTCTCTCTCTCTCTCTCTCTCTCTCTCTCTCTCTCTCTCTCTCTCTCTCTCTCTTTCATTGTCATGTTCGGAGTGTTGTGTATATTTATTTTTTATATTACACACACACACACACACACACACACACACACACACCCGGAATTAATACATATATCCACACCTTGTACCTATACCTGTACTCTCACCTGTAATAGGGTGTAACCGTTGCCCTCCAAAAATAAAAAAATGGTCCTACAATGCTGTTCAAAGTTTTAGTGTTGTGTATTTATCTAGGAAACACTCCGGTAAATTTTCTTGGAGATCGGTACATGTTTGAGCTAGCACCGTCGGCTTTACAAAATAACAAGGAATATTATTATCTAATGAACAAATTTAGTGGAATTTCTTTTATTAGACTTATAAGATATACTAACACCAAGCAAATGATCGATCATATCAATCTTAATACACCTAAAACAATATTATAGATCAGTACCAAATACAATAATCCCAATAATTGTGTTTCCAGGTTCAAGACCCATTTCTCTCAACTGGCGTACAATGAAAACAAGAAATACTACTACTACCACCCCGCAATGCCTGGAGTGTTTGAGGAGCGCCAGCAGCAGATGGCTGACTTCTTCCGTGAATCTCTAGCCCAACCATTTACACGTGGCGACTACAAGGAGCTGGTAGAGCTTTGTCTGCTGCTTGTAACTAAAGGATCCGAGCCAGTGAACTTCACGATGGTCTACCCCGGCGCACTTCACAAAGCAAGGTGGATGGCTAAACTGCTCTATACCCTCAAGATTGTTCTTTTGTCAGGCCAGATCAAAGAGCAGTTTCCCAAAGCCGAGGTTGTGATTAAAAGTCAAATCAGCAAGTTAGAACGGATTGTGTGTTCACAGTCGCTGTTTATGTCCCATGGTGGATTGTTTGTCCCGTTCCAGCAAGTGCGCCACTGAATGACTTGAATTTGGTCGAAACCTTGGCTGAATTTGCCCCATATGACGCCACAATAGTTGACAAAGCACGTGTGGCACTCGGTAGACACACTTGGTACCTAACTGAGGAGTTGGCCCCACTGGCTTTGTTCTCGTCCCAAGTACAAGAAAGAACAAAAGAGGAGATGAGGAAGGCCCTTCTTTGCCATGAAGGCACTGAAGTTACTAAGAGAGTGGGGCTCAATCATGGGGGCTGTGGAAAGCCATATCTTCCCCCTGTCCCAGAAAGTGGCACTGCCCTGGTGGACCTAATTGGACCTGACTCAAGCCGGTTCTTCACCATTTTAGGCATGCCCTATCAGTTTCTCCACAGTCCAGCCAGTGAATGGGCGGATCATGACGACTACCTGAACATGAAACGGGTTGTGGACAAGCTTCAGGTCGTCAATGAGGCTGCAGAGCGTGGTGTGACACTTTGCCATGACTTTCTTAATGTTGCCAGAGATGAGGAGAGCTTTCAAGAAGTCCTTCAAGTAGTTGAAAATGACAGACTCCGCGTTCCTAATCAGCCCAAACGATCTTCTGTTTCCCAACAGAAATTATGGTTTCTTGCTCTAGAGAAATAATACCTTGTGAATATATGATAAAACCCCTTAATGTACCATGAGAGAATAAGAATGATTAACTTGTTTGTGTTAGTGATAACAGCTTTTAATTAAGACAGGCAAATGATTTGTGTTAATATCCCTTATGATGGTTGTGTAATCCCATATATAGGCGCGTATGCCGTATAAGCAAAATCACTATTTTTCAAATAGCTGGAGCTCTCTCAAATATGCATGAATCTTCAAAAAAATGCACGTGGGTATTTTTTATGTCAATATGCAACACCCAAATTTGAACAGCATTGTAGGACAAAGTTGGGGCAACTGTCACACCCTAACCTGTAATCATAAATGTATTATTAGAAGTTTAGAACCTTAGGATATAATAAATTTAGAACCTGAGAATATTATAAATTTAGAACCTGAGAATTAGAATTAGATAATTAGAAATTTAGAATCTTAGGATATTTAAATTTAGAACCTTATAGAATTAGAAACATAACTAAGTTAAGTGTTGGTTATCAGGAGTGAGTCGGAGGTGGCTCGGGTGACGCTGAGGGAGCCAGGCTGGGTGAGCATTAACGTTACGGCTCCTGTACTGTCATGGCTCATCTTCCCCAACACAAACTTTGGTCTTCGTCTTGCTGTTACCTCCCTTGATCGACGTAAGTACCTCTGTCTGTCTGTTTCCTGTCTATCTGTCTCATATGTGTGTGTGTGTAGAGGTATTTATGTGTGTGAGTGGTAGGTATGTATGTGTGTATGTATGCGTGTGAATAGTATATATATATATATATATATATATATATATATATATATATATATATATATATATATATATATATATATATATATATATATATATATATATATATATACACACAGGTGTATGTGTGTATTTAATATGTAGAAAATATTACCAAGGTCAGACTTACCTTTTAGGTACTTAACCCCACAGGCCATGAGCGGCGGTTCCATGAGGTGGGAGTGTCAGGAGCCAAGGATCAGGAGGACTACAGACCCTTCATGGTAGGATTCTTCGCCCTCCCATCCTCCTCCTACAAGAAGAAAAGGATTCGTACTGCCAGGTCCGCCTCCGCCCCACCCCCACCACCCAGGAGCAGATTACGGACGTATCGAGGTGACCATGTGTGCTGGTACACACACACACACACACACACACACACACACACACACACACACACACACACACACACACACACACACACACACACACACACACACACACACACACACACAATTAATACTCCATCCTCTGACAATTTTAATTCATGTCTAATGAGAATTTTGTTTGTCCTGATTAATGTATAATTTTAATCTTATCTGAGCAAGTCATCCCTGGAAATTTTTAGAGATAAGGACAGAGAGAGAGAGAGAGAGAGAGAGAGACTGCCACACTCACCCCCACAACCTCCGCGTCATAAATTCATCTCAAAGAACTCACTCTTCTTCTCACTCTTCTCCCCACAGATATCACCGACAGGCCGATTGGGTCAGACACACTATGCAAGATGAAACACCTCCACGTCTCCTTCAGGGACTTAGGCTGGGAGAACTGGGTCATCGCTCCTGAAGGATACGACGCTAACTACTGCGAGGGTCATTGTGTATTCCCCCTGCAGGCTGAACTCAACGCCACTAACCACGCCCTCGTACAGACTCTGGTGAAGGTAATTGATGAAGTATCTGATGACCACGAGGTGCCCCCCAACGCCTGCTGTGCCCCCATAGACCTGGCCACCATCCCAGTCCTCTACTACTCGTATGAAAACAACATCGTGCTGAAGAAGTATCCCAAGATGATCGTCAAGACTTGTGGCTGTCTTTGAGGACCTAAGAAACACACGTAAACAACCAACAAGTATCGCCTGGCGTTTGATTGCCACTGAATATTGTATAAATCTACCGCCAGATCAATCAAGTATCGCCTGGCGTTTGATTGCCACTGAATATTGTATAAATCTACCGCCAGATCAATCAAGTATCGCCTGGCGTTTGATTGCCACTGAATATCTATCGTTTATCTCTGCCACCAAATCAATCAAACAAGTATTGCCTGGCGTTTGATTGCCACTGAATATTGTATAAATCTACCGCCAGATCAATCAAGTATCGCCTGGCGTTTGATTGCCACTGAATATCGTATAAATCTACTGCCAGATCAATCAATCATCGCCTGGCGTTTGATTTATCTCCTAGGACGGTATAAAATATCTCTTTAACACGAGCAATTAATAACTCTTTGCCTTCACCTCTTCGTCTGGCTATACTTACACGCCAGGCGGACACTCGCTCGCCTTTCTGCTACCATTGGAACTTGTAAATGAGAAGAACGAAACTGAACCTTGTGATTGCCTTCTCAAGTAACAACAATTAACTGGATACCATTCCTTGAGACCCTGAGAGAGAGAGAATGGGGGGAGGGGGGGGGCTTTTAATATAAACTCAACGCCTTAATATGAACCAAGTTAATTAAATCTCTCGTGTTTAATATAAGGGCCGTGAAATAACAGGATTTGGTGATATTAGTCAGGAGAGTGTCCGAATGTTTGATGTGTAATAAGGTACCGATTTTAACGCCAATATTTTGAAGGATATCTATACTTATAAACAAGGCGGTATTATTATTATTATTATTAGTAGTAGTAGTAGTAGTAGTATTTGTTTTTATTATTTTGATCCGATTTTCACAGACCAATCAGAATAGAGTATTATAAAAGACATAACTACTAGGGACCAATCACAACCTTTCATTTTTATTGCTCGGTATATTTTTGTTGTATTCTTGTATTCAGTATAATTAAGTATTTTTTAAAGTTTATGTGATACTGATTTGAGATGTATTAATGGTATGAATATAATCCACGTGTTAATGAAAGGTTTTTAATTTGCATACACCTGGGATAAATTATATATGTAAGATTAATACACACAAATACACGTACATACACAAAACGGAACATAAACATACATATAGACACTTATGTACACACAGGCACATACATAATTGCAATTTGTTTACATGCATACATACATACATACATACATACATACATACATACATACATACATACATACATACATACATACATACATACATACATACATACATACATACATACATACAAATCAACTTTTTTCTGTATGTCTGCTTCATTTCTTACTCTTATTTATTAGTTTTCAATTTTCATTTTCTTTTATTATTTACTTGTAATTATCGTAATAGTTATAGTTGTTATTATGGTTATAGACACAGGTAGAGTCACAGGTATAATCATAGGCACAGGTATAATCAGAGTCACAGGTATAATCATAGTCACAGGTATAATCATAGTCACAGTATAATCACAGGTATAATCATAGAGAGTCACATAGTAGGCAAGTCACAGTGTCACAGCATAGTCACAGGTAGACACACAGTGAGTGAGTTACGTATACTGTAGACCATAAGTTTAACCACGACTATATCACTTATTACTACCAGGACATTATTTAATTATTACTTATCCTAAAAACACACACCAACAACAACAACAATAAATATCATCAGGTCAGGTTAGGTTAATGTAGGAAAGACCTTCTGAAATATTACTTGAGGATAGCTTTTCTATTTAACCTTATTAGTGAACTTAAGTTATGTTACTTTGTATATTAACACCACTACGTTCCTCACCACCCTTCCTCACCACCCTTCCCCCCATCACCACTCTCTCTCCTCACCACCCTTCCTCACCACCTTCCCCCCATCACCACTCTCTCTCCTCACCACCCTTCCTCACCACCTTCCCCCCATCACCACTCTCTCTCCTCACCCTTCCTCACCACCTTCCCCCCATCACCACTCTCTCTCACACTCATGTTAACAGGCCTCCATAGTGCTCCATCAATACAGAGGGTACACACACACACACACACACATACACACACACACACACACACACACACACCCCCCCCTTGGAGGACCACATTACCAACACAACATCGATACATCAACAGTTAATCTCTGTAATATATAAACAGATCAATTAAGAAAGTCACACGTAAAATACAAGTGTTAATTGTATATCTCTTGAACGTAAATATTACATAAATAAGTTCAAGAGTTCAGTGAATATTATTATAGAGTGTAAACTTAAGAACTAGAATGTTGATGTACTTGTGTTGAACTTTGAACCCAGACACACAAAACATGGTGATGGTGGTGGTGGTGTGGTGGTTCATTTCTGTTGACTACGTAAGCTCATCACTCACCCCTATTCCCTTCGTCTCTCCCTCTTGATCAGAACGCACTAACACTAAGTGAGGTAAGGGCAGGTGTGGGTAGTTAGGGGGCAGGTACCTCACAAATCACATGTTGGGCGTAGGAGTTACAGTAGTAATCATCCCAATTATTATCCCTCAAGTAGATAATGAGACAGTTTTGACCAGTGGCAATAGGTGCAGCGCCGGTATTCCAGGGCAGGTACTCGACCAACTCCCCTACAGGTAAAAAACAAGAGATGGTTGTTAAGTTCTCCACTGTGGACACCTGTTGAATGTATGAATATTAATGATAAGTGTTTTCTTACAAGTGCTTGATTCTAAACATACATATTATTGTTGTCGTCATCATCATCATCATCATCATCATCATCATCATCATCATCATCATTATTATCACCTGTGTCAGGGTTGCGCCAGGTACCCTCCTCTTCAAGATCAACAGCCAGAACTCTAACCCAACCGTAATACACAGTACTCATGTGCATCACCTCCACGTCACTCTGTTGAGGAAGACGACAACTCAGGAGCACAGTGTCTTGAATAATAAAAGAACTTAACACAAAAAAAAATCCATGATAAAAGCTGTCTACTTTAATATGACACTGAACTAAGGAAGTTATATTTGATAGATTAAGGTGTTAAAAATGATTATTTCCATATCTAACTTTCTCAGATTTTTGTTTTTGATGCAACCTTTGTCGTGTACAGGATCTAGGTTCAGAAATATCACCTTCGAGTAATTAGTGTTAATGACTACTGAAATAATGACAACACATTTAAAATATTCATTACGTCATTTATGTTATCAATGTAAAATTTCCATAAAGTATACATACTTTTTTCCCCTGAATCATTACGATATAAATTTAAACATTACCTTTTTTTTCAGATAAGTTTGAGTAAAAAAATAGTCCAAATTATTACTTTATAATTATCATCTCTTGAGTGTTGCCGTTGGTGGAGGAACTATATATACTGTACCTACCTCGGGCAGTGCCATAGAGGAGTTGAGGTCCTCACATGCCTTACGTCCTGGGGTGTATAGGTAGTACGTGCTGAGTAACTTGTATGCCTTTGATCCGAAGCGTGCGAAGCCCTGAGCATAATCTGTTGATGTAGAGAGCATCAGACTGTGAAGGTGCGACACTGTTTATGGTAAATTAGATTAAAATTTTCTCTTATAGCAATTGGTCTTCTTGTTGATTCCTACCTCCCCTCCTCCTCACCTTCTCCCCCCCCAACCTCCTCCCTCCCCCTCCTCACCTCCCCTCCACCTCCCCCTCCCTCCTCCCCTCTCCTCCTCCTCACCTCCCTCACCTCCTCCTCCTCACCTCCCTCCCTCCTCACCTCCTCCCTCCCCTCCCTCCCCTCCCCCCTCCCCCCTTCCCCCTCCTCACCTCCCCCTCCTCCCCTCCTCCACCTCCCCCCTCCCTCCCTCCTCCCTCCTCCCCCTCCTCCTCCTCCCTCCCCCTCCCTCCCTCCCCCTCCCCCCTCCTCCTCCCCACCTCCTCCCTCCTCCCTCCCCCCCCCTCTCCTCCCTCCCCTCCTCCTCCTCCCCTCCCTCCCTCCTCCCCTCCTCCCTCCTCACCTCCTCCCTCCCTCCCTCCCACCTCCCCCTCCCTCCCCCCCTCCCCCTCCCCTCCCCTCCCCTCCCCTCTCCACCTCCCCCCTCCTCACCTCCCCTCCCCCCCCCTCCTCCCCTCCCCTCCCCTCCCCCCTCCCCCCTCCCCCCCTCCCTCCCTCCCTCCCACCTCCTCCCCTCCCCCTCCCTCACCTCCCCCTCCCCCCTCCTCCCCTCCCCCCTCCCCTCCCCTCCCCCTCCCCCTCCCCCCCTCCCCCTCCCCTCCTCTCCCCCCCTCCCCTCCCCTCCCCTCCCCCCCCTCCCCCTCCCCCCTCCCCCCCCTCCCCCCCCCTCCTCCCCTCCCCCTCCCCTCCCCTCCCCTCCCTCCTCCCTCCTCCCCCTCCCCCTTCCCCCCCCTCCCTCCCCCTCCCCCCCTCCTCCCTCACCTCCTCCCTCTCCTCCCTCCCCCCCTCCCCCCTCCTCCCTCCCCCCCTCCCCCCCCTCTCCCCTCCTCCCCTCCTCCCTCCTCCCCTCTCCCTCCCCCCCCCCCTCCTCCTCCCCCCCCTCCCCTCCTCCCCTCCTCCCTCCCCTCCCTCCCTCCCTCCTCCCTCCCCCCTCCCCCTCCCCCCTCCCTCTCCCCTCCTCCCTCCTCCTCCCCCACCTCCCCTCCTCCCCTCCCCCCTCCCCCTCCCTCCCTCCCTCCCCCCTCCTCCCCACCTCCTCCCCTCCTCCCCCTCCCCTCCCCCCTCCTCCCTCCTCCCCTCCTCCTCCCTCCCCCTCCTCCCCTCCCCTCCCTCCCCCTCCCCCCTCCTCACCTCCCCTCCTCCCTCACCTCCCTCCTCCTCCTCCCCTCCCCTCCCTCCCCCCTCCCACCTCCCCTCCTCACCTCCTCCCTCCCTCCCTCCCCCTCACCTCCTCCCTCCCCCCTCCTCACCTCCCCCCTCACCTCCCTCCTCACCTCCTCACCTCCCCTTCCTCCCCTCCCTCACACCTCCCTCCTCCACCTCCCTCACCTCCCCTGTCCCTCCCTTCCCTCCTCACCTCTCCCTCCTCACCTCATCACTCTTCCCCTCCCTCCTCCTCACCTCCCTCCCTCACCTCCTCACCTCCTCCCTCCCTCCCTCCCCTCACCTCCCCTCCTCACCTCCCTCCCTCACCTCCTCCACCTCCCCCCCTCACCTCCTCTCACCTCCCTCCCTCCCTCCCCTCCTCGCCTTTTCCCTCTCCTCCTACCCGATAATATAGTTTGATGGTGTTTTTTATTCTTTATTGGTGATATATTACTGACAAGCGCTTCAGAACGGTGTGGAGTCTCTGGTGATGTTTATTGACCGTCTTCTCTGGTGTATTCACTAACCTGACCAGTACATGGAGTAGCTGTGGCGTTCACTAAGTCAGGCAGGACGGTGTGTCGGTCGTGGTGCGAGATGAGACAGTGGGGTTCCTCAGGGTGGTAACAGACGCCTAAACAGTATGGGTCATTACCACACGCCATGACGCACCTCAGCTGACCCCCCAAGGTGAAGGAGTGGATTAAACACAACAGACAGGATGGAACCTTCTCTTGGATAAACAACTCCAGGCTTATATGTTTAATGGGATCTGTCAAAGCGTCTTACTTTTTGGGCCGAAGAATTAATATTGCTCAAAACCTCGGGAAAGATAATCCTAGACAGGATGATTAAGGACCTGTTGTGATTTTTTTAATATTGATAATTAATTATCTTAATAGGCCCTGCAGTATGAAAATTTGTAATTATCCTAATTACTATGAAGACAGTTAATTATCAGACTCTTAACCAAGGACGACCTTTACTGAGATTAATAGACAAATTTAGACCCATTTTTTTTAATTAATCAGGTAGTAGGTAGTAGGCAGCTACCAAACAGGGAGGTACTACCGCCTGGGAAGATATTGGAAACATAATGTGTTGTCTAATGGTAGACCCTGCTGCCATATGGCACCACCAAAATTGTGACCAAGTCCCAGGTTGCTGATCTGACTTTCTGTCTCATTTATACACAATTGCAGGTCTCAATTGTTTCTCTTACTATTGACAACACAACATATATATCGTTTCTCACTCTTGATCTTTTTTTTTCATTTCTGTATTTAGTTTTGGTTCAAAATTTTTTATTCGCTCCCCAGGCGCCGATGTGGGTCAGTTACCAGTACCCGGGTGGGCTAATCCTCATGAAAAACTATTAAAGTCTTGTCGCCTCTCCTCCTGAACCACGAACCCCGAGATTCAGACTCATGAACCTGAAGCAGTAGACTGATACATTATTCTGTCCATAAAGGTAGAGTCATCAGGTGAAATTAAAATTGTGGTGTGGAATCCAAACAAACATTCAACATTGACTAAAAATTTACTCTAACATTCATCACTATTACACCACATCATTCTCTACGTAAAACAAAAACATTCACTGGCTAAATATTGTTTAGTAAGGCTTGTGATTGGTCAAGAAGTCGTAGTCAGCTGTAATTGGCTGGGCCGTTAACTACTGTACGTCACGACCGGGATCATTTAACAGGGGGTCACTTGCCATGGGTTACTTAACAGGGGTCACTTAACAGAGGACACTTAACAGGGGTCACTTAACAGGGGTCACTTAACAGGGGTCACTTAACTAAGTACACTTAACAAAACACTTTAAGGGTCAATTAAAAGAGAACACTTACAAACACCACTTAACAAACACTACTTAACAAAGGTCACTTACCAAGGATCACCACACAAACAGCACTTCACACACCACACACACACACACACACACACACACACACACACACACACACACACAAAAACACAACACACACACACACACACACACACACACACACACACGAACACACACACACACACACACACACACACACACACACACACACACACACACACACAGACACACACACACACACACACAGTCACTGCAACACGCCCCTGTAATTTCTCTCACGCATAAGGATTAATATTTCACAATCTAATAAATTTTCTGCTTTGCTACGGCGTTTGTACTCAAGGAGGTTTAGCCATCGTACTCAACAAGGTTAAGCCATCGTACTCAAGGGGGTTATGCTATCGTACTCAAGGGGGTTAAATTATCCTACTCAAAGGGGTTAAATTATCGTACTCAAGTGGGTTAAGCCATCGTAGTCAAAGGGGTTAAATTATCGTACTCAAGGGGGTTAACCTATTGTATTCAGGGGGGTAAAGGAAAGGAGGATAAGGGTAAAGGAGCACAAAAGGGAAGGGCAAATGGTGTTAATGTAAAGGGTGTGAAGGATAAGGGGATAACACAAAACCTAACCTAACCTCACCTAACCTAACCTCACCTAACCTAAACTCACCTCACCTAACCTAACCTAACCTCACCTAACCTAACCTAACCTCACCTAACCTCACCTAACCTAACCTCACCTAACCTAACCTAACCTCACCCAACCTAACCTAACCTCACCCTAACCTAACAACCTCACCTAACCTAACAACCCCCACCCAACCTAACCTAACCCTCACCTAACCCAACTCCAACCTCACCTAACCTAACCTCACCTAACCTCACCTCACCTAACCTCACCCCAACCTCACCTAACCTCACCCCAACCTAACCTCACCTAACCTAACCTAACCTCACCTAACCTAAACTCACCTCACCTAACCTAACTCCAATCCTAACTCACCTAACCTAACCTAACCTAACCTCACCTAACCTCACCTAACTCCTCACCTCACCTCACCTAACCTAACCTAACCTAACCTCACCTAACCTAACCTCACCTAACCTCATCTCCACCTAACCTCTCACCTAACCTAATCCTACAAGTGATTTCCCTATGACTCTCGATGACTATATCTTGATGAGACAGTAATAAGAATCTCACCTGATCTTTCGCTGTGACATTCTTTGCTACATGCTGGGAGGCGGGACAAAGATTCTGCATAAACGGACGTAACACCACGCCCTCAACCACGCCCATAAGGAGGAGAGACACTGAGCAGACTTCATCACGCCTGGTGAAGAAGACTCACCTACGACTGACTCAGGTTAGATTAGAATCTTTCATCCACCTTCACTAACACGAAAAAAATTATGATAATATACTCAATCTATTTTATTTTATCACCATTTCTAGAAGGATGTAGTGTACACTTCTTCAGACTACATGATGATGTGCGTGTGATGTGATGTGTGTGATGTGGTGTGTGTGATGTGTGTGTGATTTGTAGTCTCGATGTCTTGTTGCAATACGGTATCTCTTCGATCCTTGGCAATCATATACCAATAAACTCCGAATTCTTCATTTTAACGTCATTCTTCACGGTAGGTCGTGTGTGTGTGTGTGTGTGTGGTACAGGGAGTTGAGGTATGCATACATATAGTGTTAATATACATGTATGATACAGGTATAAGTATGAATCAGTTTACCTGTGGGTGATGAGACTTCATACGTGGTGAGGTATTAACAGGTGTACTGTATGTGTGAGCTGGGAGGAGTAGCACTCATACGACTACCCAAGTGCTTATAGACAGCCCCATAGTGCTTATAGCCCCATAGTCCTGATAGACCCCATAGTCCCATAGACCCCATAGTCCTAATAGACCCCATAGTGCTTATAGCCCCCAATAGTCCTCAGAAACCCCTAGTCCTAATAGACCCCATAGTCCCAATAGACCCCATAGTCCTAATAGGACCCCATAGTCCTAATAGACCTCGTCCTAATAGACCCCATAGTCCTAATAGACCCCCATAGTCCTAGACCCCTAGTCCTAATAGGACCCCATAGTCCTAATAGACCCCATAGTCCAATAGACCCCCAGTCCAATAGACCCCATAGTCCCACAGACCCCTAGTCCCACAGACCCCATAGTCCCACATAGACCCCTGGCCAATAGACCCCATAGTCCCATAGACCCTAGTCCTAATAGACCCCATAGTCCTAATAGACCCCCATAGTCCCAATAGACCCCTAGTCCTACAGGCCCCATAGTCCCACATTAGACCCTAGTCTTAATAGACCCCATAGTCCTAATAGACCCCATGGTCCACAGGACCCCTAGTCCTAATAGGACCCCAGTCCCATAGACCCCTAGTCTTAATAGACCCATAGTCCTGGACAGACCCCATAGTCCTAATAGAACCCCTAGTCCTATAGACCCCATAGTCCTAATAGACCCCTGAACCGAATATTCACCAATACTTTCGAGTGGTGTAAAATACTGTCCATTAATACTAGGCAGGATGGGATGAATTTACTACTGTGGGTAACTCCTGACACGCTGGCGCTGTGTTTTGAAACCCTGGCGACCTTCTATACCATATTTTTTGGTCTCGTTATCATTTCTGTGTCTGTTTATTTCGTTAACTGTCTGTTTTTGTTGTTGTCTGTCTATCTGTTATCTGTCTGCTTGTGTGATAAAAATTCTTAAGGGAAGTGATATGATGGATTTAAATATCTCGTGTTGTATCTCAGTTGGTGAGAACACACTTGGGCTTCCACACAGGTTAATGTATCAGGTGACAGGTATCTCCTTTACTCTTGTGGTGAATTTATATACCTTGTCTTGGTCGTCTTTTAAATCAGGTAGATTTTTTATACGTTCAATAGTTAGAAATACGTGTGTGTGTGTGTGTGTGTGTGTGTGTGTGTGTGTGTGTGTGTGTGTGTGTGTTTGTGTATATGTAAATAATAATATAATAATAATATAATAATTGACGGTTTATTGAAAAGTTCTGCAGCGAAGGCTGAAAATATACATTGGACATAAATGACTTATTACATACATTGGTGGTTTAACAAAAGCCTTCATTATAGAAAGGTAAAGGAACATACAGTGAACATACAGATTAATGTAGGTGTTGAACAGCAAAAACGTAGTGTAGTAACTCCCTCCCAGATGGTGTTGAGGGACCTCACGTGGTGTATTTCCTCACAGATGTGTTATGAGGGGCCTCACGTGGTATAGTAATTCCCTCACAGATGGTGTTATGAGGGCCTCACGTGGTGTGTAATTCCCTCACAGATGGTGTTATGGGGGCCTCGTGGTGTAATTCCCTCACAGATGGTGTTATGAGGGGCTCGTGGTGTAGTAATTCCTCACAGATGGTGTTATGAGGGGCCTCACGTGGTGTAGTAATTCCCTCACAGATGGTGTTATGAGAGCTCACGTGGTGTAATTCCCTCACAGATGGTGTTATGAGGGGGGCCTCTCACGTGGTGTAGTAATTCCCTCAGATGGTGTTATGAGGGCCTCACGTGGTGTAGTAATTCCCTCACAGATGGTGTTATGAGGGGCTCACGTGGTGTGTAATTCCCTCACAGATGGTGTTATGAGGGGCCTCACGTGGTGTGTAATTCCCTCACAGAGGGTGTTATAGAGGGGCCTCACGTGGTGTAATTCCTCACAGATGGTGTTATGAGGGCCTCACGTGGTGTAGTAATTCCTCACAGATGGTGTTATGAGGCCTCACGTGTGTAGTAATTCCCTCACAGATGGTGTTATGAGGGGCCTCACGTTGGTGTAATTCCCTCACAGATGTTGTTGGGGGCCTCACGTGGTGTAGTAACTCCTTCACATATAGTTATGAGGGGCCTCACGGTGTAGTAATTCCCTCACAGATGGTGTTATGAGGGGCCTCGTGGTGTAGTAATTCCCTCACAGATGGTGTTATGAGGGCCTCGTGGTGTAATACTCCCACATATATGGTGTTATGAGGGCCTCACTTAGTGTAGTAATTCCCTCACAGATGGTGTTATATGGTGAGGTGTGGTTCAGGCCTTCCTATCGTAGACTGTGTGAAGGTCAACTTGGGTACCACTGTTTCTGTTGAGTTGTTCTCACTGACTTAAGCACTGTTCACCACTGTTCACCTCTGTTTAACACTGGTTCAATTCCTTTCCTAAATGAAATAGTAACTTCTGGCGAGAACTTGTTGATATTCCGTGGGGAGGAGGGTTCAGGAGGGGTTAGAGCAACAACAGTTGGACTGGCAGCTCCCCGAGAGGAGTGCCAGGTACGTCTTACCCTTCCGTGTCAGATGTGTGTGTGTGTGTGTGTGTGTGTGTGTGTGTGCGCTAGGATCACATACTGGGCCACACAACCACACCAGTTTATCTTCCACTCCCCAAAATAATTTAAATAAAAATAATTCATAGAAAACAAACATTCTCAGAAAAAAAAAAACTATTTTATTACCATTCTGAAATAATGATCACCAAACTACAATACATTACAATACATTCATACATCTTGATCAAATACACCAATAAATTGTACAATACGCACTTCTGTGAAAAATATAAGTAAATAATATTGAAATTTAGTAAGAACAAATAATTTGGTTAAGTTTAATATATTATACTAAAATAATTATTGACAGCAAATATAAACATTAGCTGATTTTAGTAAATTATAGAAAATAGATCAATAACTTACACTGAATAATACATTAATTAATTCTAGATACTTTACTACACTCTGTTAAACCACACTTACGAGGTTTATATAAGTATACTGGCCTTATTAGGTTTATCTGTTTAACACCCAAAAAAATATCATAGGGTAATTAGAATTTTTTGAATCGGGTTTTTGAAGTAGTGAATATCAAGTTCAGATTTTGAGAAGGGAAGGTAATTTATTGAGTCAGGTCGTTATGAAGGTCGTTTAGTAAGGCGCCTAAGTAAGTCAGG
>NW_024733149.1:0-31312 GCF_018991925.1 Homarus americanus | reverse complement strand
AGAATTAAATCCGACTGGGGTAACATCACTAGCGAGTACCCCAAGGCTCAGTACTGGACCATTACTATTTATTATATAATATACACGATATAGAGAAAACATAAGTAATTATGATGACACTAAATAAGGCGGTAATTAAATCTGACAAGGACCTGCAAACCACAGGAAGATCTAAAAAATTCCTAGTGGTCTGAAATGGCAGATGAAATTTAATGGACAAAATGTAAAGTATTTAGTCTAGGAGATGTAAAACAGAGAGAACAAATGATAGCTAGAGAAATCAGACAGTGAGAAAATTTAGAGTACGATAAGTAGGAATCTTAAACCAAGTAAACAATGTATTTTGCTCGAAACAGGCTATTAAAGTACTTGGTTTGTACAAAGGAGTGTTAGTTACAAGATTAGCGTAGGCTATCCTAGAACTGTATTCAGAGACCTCACTGGATTAAGTAGTTTAGTTCTGGTCTGCACACAGAATGGGATATAGGAATCCTTAGGTGAATTTAGAGGAGGACAAGACTAATCTTGGGCATTAGGTTCCCAGTAAGAGACAGGTTAAAGATCTTTATTTGCACTCCTAGTGAGAGGTAGGGGATATGATAGAGGTGTATAAATGGGAAATCAGCAAAAAAAGGTGATGCAAATGGTACTCAAACTATCCAACCAGGAGCAAACAACAATGGTTTTAAATTAGGACAAATTTAGATTTGGCGTGAAATAGGTAAACATTGGTTTGTATAGAGTGTGATGAGTGATCAGTTACCAAACATCATCATTAATTCTAAAACGTTGGATAGCTTCAAACAAAGGTTGATTGATGATATGGGTTGGTGTAAACGGGGCCCCTGCCTAGTATGGGAACAGTTATTGTTTCAGTCTTGGTATGTTCTGCCACCTCTCCCACCACCACTGTCACTCTCACCTACTGCATCTCTCCCACCACCCTGTTCCCACCACCACTGTCATTTCACCACTTTCACTCTCCCACCACCCCTGTTACTTCCTCACCACCACTGTCACTTCCCTACCACTTCCACTCTTCCTCCTTAACTTGCCTGTCACTCCTCCACCATCACTGTCACTCTTCCCATCACTGTCATCTCTTCCCTCCACTCCTCTCTACAGTACAATCAAGGAAGAGACCAACACTTTGCCTGTCTCTGCTGTGTGACATCCCGCCCTGTGTTGATTTGAAGGGAGAGGTTTGGGGCGCCAACACAGTGTCTGAAGAGGCTTTGACGCCAACTCCACCCCAAAGCCAGTCGGAGGTGCCAGTTACACCATTAGGAAGGGGTAAGATGCCACACACCAGCGATCACTGTCAAGGGACAACATATTGTTTAGGTTTATCTGACTGTTAGTGCCTACCTGGGTGTGTATGTGGATGTTTGCACTCTAATTGTTTTTGATACCTGTTTAGTTACTCCTTCTGCACCAGCTATTGTACAGGTATACAGTGTGTCAATAAAGTATCTCAGTGATGTAATTGGAGGGTTAGTATGTGTTTTGTGTACCGGGAGGGTTGGTATGTGTTTTGTGTACTGAGGGTTGGTATGATGTTCTGTGGGATATTAACTATGCCTAAATAAATCACATATTGTATTACATGTTACACTACACACCAGAGTTGTTCATTTTCCATAATGTTTCATGGTGTGTGGTCAGATACTTGACATACTACACGTGTGCGGAGAGTCATATTGTCTTTAATGATGCTGTTAATTTTCTTTTTTAATTATCAAATAAGTTACTACCTAACCTTTCTAATTTTACTTAATCAGCCCAGCTTTAACCTAATCTAACCTAAATCAAACCTACCCATACTTTGGTTCCATTTAACCTTTAACTTAACCTAACCTTATCGTGTGTGTGTGTAAAGCAAAACAGGCTGGTGTACGGTGTACTGTGGCAGCATTACGTTAGATATGCAGACACTGCTGTCTCTCGCCATCAGCCGCTGGCTAGCCCTCGTGGCAACAGGAAGCATCTGCATAAGTCTTCCCTCACAGCACACAGACCTCACCATCAAGGCCTACCGTGGCAAACACACGGCACTGGGTGCCCGTGGGCCCAGGCTACCCAGAAAGGGATCTCGGAGTAGCAGGGGCCCTGCAGAGGACGGCCCACTGGCATGTGGACACGTCCTGGCGCCCACCAACCATTGCCCCGGCCACCTAGCGGAGTCAACTTTGGTAGGCACAAGGAGTAAACTGAACGAGAATTCATTGTGGAGCCCTGCATCAGGCAGACATGTTACAGAGTTCCAACAAGACCCCAATGGTGGTGGTATAGTGAAGAGGTGACCACCATGGGAACCCAGCGATCACACTGAAGGATTATGCAATGCCTGATGACAGACTACAGGCGAAAAACCCACAACTGGACTATCGAGGTCCATTGGGGTAACCTCCCAACCCCAGCCGTTGCAACACTCTTCTGCACCACTGGACTCAGGAAAGGAGAGCCAAGATGTGGGTTTCAGCCTGCGCCCTGCCTCACCACATGAATCAACCCACGCGCACACATCCAGCCCATCATATTCATCATCATCAAACCCCTATGCCCCAAAAGTCTTTATGGCGACGGGGACAGGCAGAGATGGACGCCGGGGGTCTCTAGTCAAACTCTGCACAAGGGCGGCACAGAAAGATGGCTGCTTATACACTGGAATCTAGGCAGCAAGTTATGCAACTGGTCCTGTTTAGTGCCAGCACCTTTCAAGGAGCCACTCTGTTCACCCCACATGGGGAGAAGGCTAGAAAAGGTGACTCAAACATAGCCAGCCTAAAACAACCTACTGGGCAACTGCACCCAGTAAGGTCATCCTTGTGGTCGAAAACACAATCAAAATCACAGATCCAAACAAAACAGTATTTGGCTCTTTCATCACTTCAAAACTCACCAACGAAGGTGACATCTTACAATTCATATCATTGTATCATAGCTGGATGATCGTCATAATTGATTCCGAGTGACAGCAACGTAGTAATAATAATAATAATAATAATAATTAACGGTTTTTTGAAAGTTCTGCAGCCCGATGGCTGAAAATACATTGGACATAAATGACTTATCACATACATTGTGGTTTAACAAAAGTTTATTAGGAGAAAGGTGAAGGAACATACAGTGAACATACAGAGAATGCTTGGTGGTCAAGATAGACTTGTGGAGCTGAGGTGTTGAACAGCAGACACGTAGTGTAGTAAATCCTTCACAGTGAGTGAGGAGGAGTGTGTGTGTGTGTGTGTGTGTGTGTGTGTGTGTGTGTGTGTGTGTTTGCAGCCTTCTGATGTTTGTATGAACGGAAGGATGGACAGTCATGAAGGACGGACAGTCGGGCGGAAGGACAAAACAATGAAATAGATTATCAGATAACATGACGACGGTAATGACTGAGGGGGGGGCTGAGGGGAGTGGAGGTGAGGAGAATAGAGGAGGGGAGGAAGAGAGAGACTAAGGAGGAAGTGAGGGAGGTAGACAGTGAGGGGAGGTGAGAGAAAGAGGAGTAAGGAGGAAGTGAGGGAAGGTAGAGAGAGAGGGTAAAGAGAGCAGCTGATAAAGGTTACCAACGAGACTCAGGGCAGTGTGTGTGTGTGTGTGTGTGTGTGTGTGTTCGTTGCTCCCAGAATCTCAAGTGGCGTTAGACCATCACGTGGCACCACTGACACGATCTTTTGTGCGAACATCATATACAGGAAAAGTGCAGAGAACAGCGTAGTGACTCTGTACATGGCCCTGAGGACTCCTCAGCCATTTTGGCTGCTCCATCAAAATTTATATAGCCATTGGAGGCAACTCCACGATGGCATGAACGGCAGTGTCCTGCACAACGGCACCCGGTCTGAGTTCTTCCCCATCCAAACAGGGTTAAACAAGGATGTGATTACACCAACTCTTTCCCCTTTCTTGGGCTGCCTTCCTTACTCGTGCCAGTGCCAATTTAGCGGCGGGGTGGACATCTAGTACCGGATGAAGGGTCTTTTCAACATAAGACGACCCAGGCTAGGAACAAAGGTATTGGAGCTATATTACTGAGCTCAGTGTGATGACCACCGTCACTCACACTGAGTGCAACCTGTAGATCCTGAACACTCTGCAGATGTGTATGCACACTTCGCCTTAATGTGAATGTACGAGACTCAGATTCTCCAGCCTGCCCTGACCACACCTCCACCATCCATCCAGCTTAATGGTACTTCTTCTAATCTCGGCTCCCACCTGTCCACCACTGCAGACATCGATGAAGAGATTCAAAATCGAATCAGATGTAGATGAAGACTTTGGCAGACTTCTAAGTGTTTTCAGCTGTAGGAGCTGAAATTATCTAAAGTTACACGTATATCGAGCAGTGGTCCTCCCCACCCCGCTATATGGCAGCGAGACATGGGTCACATACAGGAGGCTCAAGGCACATGAAAATTTCACCAACGAGTCTACGATCCATCCTCCGAGTTCGCTGGGAAGACAAGAAAACAATGCCAATATTCTGCTGACACCAACTGTAGGAGATCAAGGTTACCAATATCCATGAATAACTACGCTGACTGGCCATGTTACCCTCATGGACAAAGTAGACCGCCAAAGCAGCTACTTTACAGTCACCTAACGAATGGCAAACGTTACGCTGGGGGACAACTGAGAAGGTATAAGGATAGTCTTAAGACAAACCTGAAAGTGCCAAATCGACCCCTCACCTGGGGAGACGATCACTCCACACCGTAACGCTTGAGGAGTACCACACGAGGTGTCATTACTTTCGAGTTGGCTGGACTGCATACCGAGGCAGACAAGCGCAATGCCGAAAAGACGCTGCCGCCGCCCTCCCGCACTAGATGTAGCCTCCACATGTGCAAATATGTGAACAACTCTGTCGGTCCCATAACGCTTCTTGAGTCACCTCAGAGCTCACCAAGGTGACATCCTTAATAACTCATATCATTGTATCATAGCTGATGATCGTCATACCCGATTCCGAGGACAGCAAAGTAGTAGTGTGTGTGTATGTAATAATAATAATAATAATAATAATAATAATAATAATAATAATAATAATAATAATAATAATAATAATAATAAACGGTTTATTATTGAGAGCGTAAGTTGTATGAAAATTTACAGACTTACATTTGATTTAGACACAATGATATAATATGCATTGAATACATTTACAGGGCTGCACAGTAAATAAATCAGAGTTGTTTATTATTTTAACAATAGATGGGATGGTGCTGTTCTTATATCTATCGGTGTGTGTGTGTGTGTGTACATAAAGGCAGACAGAGGTAGTAACAAAAATAACTCACCACATTGATAGAGTTGTACATCATGTACCAAACACAGTCGTAAAGTGCACATGGTTGATCCTGGGGTTGCACACAGCCAGACAGACAGACACACTCACACAGACACACACGGTTGTGTTGGTCTCAGTGTTTGTGTTTTGCTGGTCTACACATCTCATAGGAAGCGTTCACTGTCCTCCACCTGTCAACGCCTTGGGTCAGCATCAGACATCTCTCTCTCCAGCACTGGGTGATTTTATCTCTACCTGGATAATTTCAACATTTATGGATGGTTGCAACTTTTGGTGGGATATTTCAACACCAGTCAGTAGTAGTCAGTCAGTGTCGCTAGAGTAGAAGCCGGGATTCAACATACTAGCTTGAGTCATCATGTTATAGGTCAGTGTGTTGACCTCTGACCTAACTGTAGACCAGGAATTGTAAACGCCTCCTTGTCGCTACAACTACCGACGCGCACATCATCGAACCAACACTAAAATGTTTGTCCCTTATACTGTCAATGCCTACTGTACGTGCCTCCCTCCACCCCCACCGTGGCCTAACCTACCACAGCACAGTGCCCAACACCCCTTCCTCCTGACCAATATCCCTCCTCCTACAGACAGGCCTGGCACTTGACTCATTAGGGACCTGCCACGTCTTGCCATAAACATCTGCATTGTATCAGGAATTCTCCCCCACACACTCACCCTGTCACCATATGTACCTTGTCGATGAAACCCATGAGTCGACTAGGCAAGCTTCAACTCCGGTGTGCTCTGCTGACGCTGTAAACGCCTGCAGTAAACCTTGCACAAGATACAAGAGGTGCCCAAAACCAACCCCATCGTAGTGGTGGTGGTGGTGGTGGTGGTGGTGGTGGGGTGGTGGTGTTGGTGGTAGTGGGAAGTGATGATGGTACTGGTGGAAATGGTGTGGTGGGTGATAGGTGAGTGGTGTGGTGGGTAGGTAGTGGTGGTGAGTAGTGTGGTGGTGGTAATGGTGGTGGTGGTAGTGTTGGTGGTGGTGGTGGTGATTAGTGGTAGTGAAGTAGTGGAAGTAGTAGTGGTGGCGGCCCAGGTATGGTGCAGCTACTCCCATAAAGCAAAGTCGTGACCCCAACCACACAACGAGTGTCCCACGCTGCCTCATACCCCTCATACCACCCCACACAGCCTATACCACCTCACACCACACTGCCACACCACCACACCACCACACTGCAACACTACCCTCACACTGCAACACCACCACACTGCCACACCACCACACTGCCACACCACCACACTGCCACACCACCACACTGCCACACCACTCCACACTGCCACACACCACCACACTGCCACACCACCTCACACTGCCACACCACCACACTGCCACACCACCACACTGCAACACCACTCCCACACTGCCACACCACCACACTGCCACACTACCTCACACTGCCACACTCACCTCACTGCCACACCACCACACTGCCACACTACCTCACACTGCACACACTCACCTCATACTGCCACACCACCTCACACTGCAACACTACCACACTGCAACACTACTCACACTGCAACACCACTCCTCACACTGCCACACTATCTGATACCTCACTGACATTTCAGTGCCGCAGCTCGGATTGAACTGGGCAGCGAGTGATGAAATGCACTATCGATTAACACATCACCATCACCACCACCATCATCACCACCACCACCATCATCATCATCATCACCACCATCTTCACCACCACCATCACCATCACCACCACCACCATCACCACCACCATCATCATCATCACCACCATCATCACCACCACCATCACATCATCATCACCACCATCACCACCATCACCTCCATCATCACCACCATCACCAGGGGTCACCAACATGGCCACCTACCCCGTCACCCCTGTATAGAAACACCTGAGGGTGAGGTCATGTTACCTGAAGGTTGACCTTGAGGTGTTATGAGGTCTTAGGTATACTGGGTGGCCTCCTGGGTGGCCTCCTGGGTGGCTGGGTGAATGATATAAATACAGTATGCGGGTGGTGTGCCGGGTGGGCGGTGCGTGACGAAGGTGTGTACAGGGAAGATGGGTGGAGGCGAGATGGAGGGGGTGGGTGGCAGGTAGGGGTCACAGGAACCAGAGAGGTCAAGAGAACACCGTGGGAAGACTTGTACCGCCACCCACCCGCCACCCCTTACTACCCACACGCCTCCCCTCACTACCCACACGCCTCCCCTCACCACCTACACGCCTACCCCACCACCCACACGCCCACCCCACCACCCACACGCCTCCTCCTCACCACCCACACGCCTCCCTCACCACCCACACGCCTACCCTCACCACCCACACGCCTCCTTCACCACCCACACGCCCACCACCACCCACACGCCTCACCACCCACACGCCTCCCCACCACCCACACGCCTCCCCACCACCCACACGCCTCACACCCACACGCCTCCCTTCACCACCCACACGCCTCACCACCTACACGCCTCACCACCCACACGCCTCCTTCACCACCTACACGCCTCACCACCCACACGCCTCCCTTCACCACCCACACGCCTCACCACCACACGCCTCCTCACTACCTCCACACTCCTCACCACCCACACGCCTCCCTTCACCACCCACAGGTTAGGTTAATATTAAAGAGAAACTGAGGGGGGAGGAGGGGTTGTGTTGTGGTTTGCGGGCAACATCTGGTAACGAGATGAATGTAAACAAAGCAGGAGCCACACACCACTGAAGGTTAGATATAATGGTCCGTTTCTCACACCTTGATGGTCCTGGGTACAGTAATGACGGTGGAAGTAAAACCAGAGAAATAGTACATACAGGAAGCGGTGATGACGGAAGGGGAAGAAGGAGGAGTGAAGGATGAAGGAGGGTAATGATGGAGGTGAGGAGGGAGGTGAGGGTCAGTGGTGCGGGGAAACCAGAGGTGACCTTGACGGCGACTAACTCAGCCCAGTCACCACCACCACCACCACCACTTACCACACTACTACCTTCACCACCACCATCACCACTACTACCCTCACCACTACCACCACCATCACCACCATCCTACAACCACCCTCACCATCACCACTACCACCACAATTTCCCTTCACGCGAGACCCTCCTCCACCACTCTGACCAACACACACACACACACACACACACACACACACACACACACACACATACCGCCATAACACCTGCACCACCATAACACCTGCCACCATAACACCTGCCACCATAACACCTGTACCACCATAACACCTGCACCACCATAACACCTGCACCACCATAACACCTGTACCACCATAACACCTGTACCACCATAACACCTGCACAACCATAACACCTGCACCACCATAACACCTGCACCACCATAACACCTGCACCACCATAACACCTGTACCACCATAACACCTGTACCACCATAACACCTGCACCATCATAATCCTGTACCACCATACCTGCACCACCATAACACTGCACCCCATAACCTGCACCACCATAACACCTGTACCACCATAACACCTGTACCACCATAACACCTGCACCACCATAACACCTGTACCACCATAACACCTGCACCATCATAACACCTGTACCACCATAACACCTGCACCACCATATCACCTGTACCACCATACACATGTACCACCATAACACCTGCACCACCATATCACCTGTACCACCATAACACCTGTACCACCATAACACCTGTACCACCATAACACCTGTACCACCATAACACCTGCACCACCATAACACCTGCACCACCATAACACCTGTACCACCATAACACCTGTACCACCATAACACCTGCACAACCATAACACCTGCCACCATAACACCTGCACCACCATAACACCTGCACCACCATAACACCTGTACCACCATAACACCTGTACCACCATAACACCTGCACCATCATAATACCTGTACCACCATAACACCTGCACCCCACCACCATAACACCTGCACCACCATACACCTGTCACCAAACTGTACCACCATAACACCTGCACCACCATAACACCTGTACCACCATAACACCTGCACCATCAACCTGTACCACCATAACACCTGCACCCATATCACCTGCACCACCATAACACCTGTACCACCATAACACCTGCACCACCATATCACCTGTACCACCATAACACCTGTACCACCATAACACCTGCACCACCATCAACACCTGTCCACCACCAACACCTGCACCACATAACACCTGTACCACCATAACACCTGTACCACCATAACACCTGTACCACCATATACACCTGCCACCATAACACCTGTACCACCATAACACCTGCACCATCATAACACCTGTACCACCATAACACCTGCACCACCATATCACCTGTACCACCATAACACCTGTACCACCATAACACCTGTACCACCATAACACCTGCACCACCATAACACCTGCACCATCATAACACCTGTGCCACCATAACACCTGCACCACCATATCACCACCTGTACCACCATAACACCTGTACCACCATAACACCTGTACCACCATAACACCTGTATACCCACCTGCACCACCATAACACCTGTACCATCATAATACCTGTACCACCATAACACTGCACCACCATAACCTGTACCACCATAACACCTGCCATCATAATACCTGCCCCATACACCTGCCACCATAACACCTGTCCACCATAACACCTGTACCACCATAACACCTGCACCACCATAACACCTGCACCATCATAATACCTGTACCACCATAACACAGCACCACCATAACACCTGCACCACCATAACACCTGCACCACCATAACACCTGTGCCACCATAACACCTGTACCACCATAACACCTGTACCACCATAACACCTGCACATCATAATGCCTGTACCACCATAACACTGCACCACCATAACACCTGTACCACCATAACACCTGTATCACCATAACACCTGTACCACCATAACACCTGCCATCATAATACCTGTACCACCATAACACCTGTACCACCATAACACCTGCACCATCATAATACCTGTACCACCATACCTGCACCACCATAACACCTGCACCACCATAACACCTGCCACCATAACACCTGTACCACCATAACACCTGCCCTGACCACCTATAGACCACCTAATCCTGTCCCCATAACACCTGACCACCATAACACCTGCACCATCTATCCTGTCCAACACTGCACACCATAACACCTGCACCACCATAACACCTGCCACCATAACACCTGTACCACCATAACACCTGCACCACCATAACACCTGCACCATCATAATACCTGTACCACCATAATACCACCATAACACCTGCACAACCATACACCTGCACCACCACAACACCTGCACCACCATAACACCTGCCACCATAACACCTGACCACCATAACACCTGCACCACTATAACACCTGCACCACCATAACACCTGTACCACCATAACACCTGCACCACCATAACACCTGTACCACCATAGCACCTGCACCACCATTAACACCTGTACCACCATAACACCTGCACCACCATTAGCACCTGCACCACCATAACACCTGTACCACCATAACACCTGCACAACCATAACACCTGCACCACCATAACACCTGCACCACCATAACCTGCACCACCATAACACCTGCACCATCATAACACCTGTACCACCATAACAACTGCACCACCATATCACCTGTACCACCATAACACCTGTACCACCATAACACCTGTACCACCATAACACCTGCACCACCATAACACCTGCCATCATTATACCTGTACCACCATAACACCTGCACCACCATATCCTGTACCACCATAACACCTGTACCACCATAACACCTGTACCACCATAACACCTGTACCACCATAACACCTGCACCACCATAACACCTTGCCATCATAATACCTGTACCACCATAACACTGCACCACCATAACACCTGTACCACCATAACACCTGCCATCATAATACCTGTACCACCATAACACCTGTACCACCATAACACCTGTACCACCATAACACCTGTACCACCATAACACCTGCACCACCATAACACCCTGCACCATCCATAATACCTGTACCACCATAACACCTGCACCACCATAACACCTGTACCACCATAACACCTGCACCATCATAATACCTGTACCACCACCAACACAGCAGCACCACCATAACACCTGCACCACCATAACACCTGCACCACCATAACACCTGTTCCACCATAACACATAACGCACCATAACACCTGTACCACCATAACACCTGCCATCATAATACCTGTACCACCATAACACTGCACCACCATACCTGTACCACCATAACACCTGCACCACCGCAACACCTGTACCACCATAACACCTGTACCACCATAACACCTGCACCATCATAATACCTGTACCACCATAACACCTGTACCACCATAACACCTGCACCATCATATTACCTGTACCACCATAACCTGCACCACCATAACACCTGCACCACCATAACACCTGCACCACCATAACACCTGCACCACCATAACACCTGCACCACCATAACACCTGTACCACCATAACACCTGTACCACCATAACACCTGCACCACCATAATACCTGTACCACCATAACACCTGTACCACCATAACACCTGCACCATCATGCCTGACCACCGAACACTGACCATAACACCTGCACCACCATAACACCTGCACCACCATAACACCTGTACCACCATAACACCTGCACCACCATAACACCTGCACCATCATAACACCTGTACCACCATAACACTGCACCATAACACCTGCACCACCATAACACCTGTACCACCATAACACCTGTACCACCATAACACTGCACCACCATAACACCTGCACCACCATAACACCTGCACCACCATAACACCTGCACCACCATAACACCTGTACCACCATAACACCTGCACCACCATAACACCTGCACCACCATAACACCTGTACCACCATAACACCTGCACCACCATAACACCTGTACCACCATAGCACCTGCACCACCATAACACCTGTACCACCATAACACCTGCACCACCGCAACACCTGCCACCATAACACCTGTACCACCATAACACCTGCACAACCATAACACCTGCACCACCATAACACCTGCACCACCATAACACCTGCACCACCATAACACCTGCACCACCATAACACCTGTACCACCATAACACCTGCACCACCATAACACCTGTACCACCATAACACCTGCCACCATAACACCTGCACCACCACAACACCTGCCACCATAACACCTGCACCACCATAACACCTGTACCACCATAACACTCCTGCATAACCCTGCCACCATAACACCTGCACCACCATAACACCTGTACCACCATAACACCTGTACCACCATAACACCTGCACCACCATAACACCTGTACCACCATAACACCTGTACCATCATAATACCTGTACCACCATAACACCTGTACCACCATAACACCTGTACCACCATAACACCTGTACCACCATAACACCTGCACCATCATAATGCCTGTGCCACCATAACACTGCACCACCATAACACCTGCACCACCATAACACCTGCACCATATAACACCTGCACCACCACAATACCTGTACCACCATAACACCTGTACCACCATAACACCTGTACCACCATAACACCTGTACCACCATAACACCTGTACCACCATAACACCTGCACCATCATAATGCCTGTACCACCAGCACTGCCCACCATAACACCTGCACCACCATAACACCTGTACCACCATAACACCTGCACCATCATAATACCTGTACCACCATAACACCTGCACCACCATAACACCTGCACCACCATAACACCTGTACCACCATAACACGCTTATAACACCTGCACCACCATAACACCTGCACCACCATAACACCTGCACCACCATAACACCTGCACCACCATAACACCTGCACCACCATAACACCTGTACCACCGCCAACACCTGCACCACCATAACACCTGTACCACCATAACACCTGCACCACCATAACACCTGTACCACCATAACACCTGCACCACCATAACCTGCACCACCATAACACCTGTACCACCATAACACCTGCACCACCATACCACCTGTACCACCATAACACCTGCACCACCATAACACCACCATAACACCTGCACCACCATAACACCTGCACCACCATACCTGCACCACCATAACACCTGCACCACCATAACACCTGTACCACCATAACACCTGCACCACCGCAACACCTGTACCACCATAACACCTGCACCACCATAACACCTGTACCACCATAACACCTGCACCACCATAACACCTGTACACCATAACTGCCACCATAACACCTGCCACCATAACACCTGCACCACCATAACACCTGCACCACCATATCACCTGTACCACCATAACACCTGCACCACCATAACACCTGCACCACCATAACACCTGTACCACCATAACACCTGCACCACCATAACACCTGCACCACCATAACACTTGCACCACCACCAACCTTGCACCACCATAACACCTGCACCACCATAACACCTGTACCACCATAACACCTGCAACATGTGTGGTGGGTGAGGCATACACACCGCGTGGCGTGGCAGGGCGCGGACAGACGGTCACACAACACCAGGTGGGGACGAGGTGCGGGGCGGGGCAGCCTGGTATGACCAAGGTTATGATAATGCCCAGGGAGGGGCAAGAGGAGGGGGGCAAGAGGGAACGGGGACAGGGCAGGGAGGAGGAGCAGGGAGAACAGGGGAAGAAGAGGAATGTAGAACAGGGTGATGGGAGGCAGAGGATGGAGGGGAGGAGGAGGAAGGACAGGAGGAGGAAGCAGAAGGGAAGGAGGTTGAGAAGGAGGCAGGATGAGGAGGGCCTTAGGAACTCTATGTACAGTAAAGGGCTAGGTGAGGGCTGTGAGGGCAGTGAGGGCTGGGTGGGGGGAGGTGAGACTATGTAAGGGGCTGGTGGGGCTAGGTAAGGGCTAGGTGAGGAGCTGGGTGGGGCTAGGTGAGGGCTGGGTGAGGGCTGGAAAGCAGGTGAGGCCGTGGGACAGTTGAAGTAGATGTAGATGAAAGCAGATCCTCGGTTGTGAGTCGAGCGACTAGGGTGAATTAACAGATACTGAGGATATTAAGCAGGTGAGGGAGGCATGGGTAGGAAGTAGCAGAGTGAGGGAGAAGGAGAGTGAGGAGGAGAGGGAGAGGAGGAGGAGGGGGAGGAGGAGAGTAAAGAGAAGGAGCAAGCAGCCAGTCAGGATAAGTTAGGTTAGGTTAGGAGGAGGTGTGAGGGGGTGGGAATGAGTGAGACAGTTTATCATTACCTGGGCTCACCTCTACCTCCCCCATCCCTCACCCACCCTCTCGCCACGTCATCAGTATATCCGGGCTCAGCCACCCCACACACACACACACACACACACACACACACACACACTTACTTTCTTTCAATTAACTTATTTAAATATTTACGGCCAGCCTTTGTTCTCATAATGATTCACAGTCTATTGGCACCAGGTCATTCAGTGCCACAGGTCACCATGACGAGGCACCAGGTCATTCAGTGCCACAGGTCGCATGACGAGGCACCAGGTCATTCAGTGCCACAGGTCACCATGACGAGGCACCAGGTCATATAGTGCCACAGGTCACCATGACGGGCACCAGGTCATTCAGTGCCACAGGTCACCATGACGAGGCACCAGGTCATATAGTGCCACAGGTCACCATGACGGGCACCAGGTCGCATAGTGTACAGGTCACCATGGCGAGGCACCAGGTCATATAGTGCCACAGGTCACCATGACGAGGCACCAGGTCATTCAGTGCCACAGGTCACCATGACGAGGCACCAAGTCATATAGTGCCACAGTCACCATGGCGAGCACCAAGTCATATAAATTTCCAGTCGTACACGTGGTAAGCACCACCACCACCCCCACAATTTATGATCACCATTACTGCCTCGACCTGCTGGCCTCACAAGTATCGTCACTCACAAGTATCGTCACTCACCAAGTATCGTCACTCACCAAATATCGTCACTCAGCACGTATCGTCACTCACCAAATATCGTCACTCACCAAGTATCGTCACTCAGCACGTATCGTCACTCACCAAGTATCGTCACTCACCAAATATCGTCACTCACCAAGTCAGCTGAGATAAGGAAAGCGTTTTTTTTTTTTTGCAAGGGTCACCAAGCAGGACGAATGGTGAAGCGCGGGAGATCAGGATAACATGGCCGGGTTTATTCAAGGTTCACCAGAAGATTGACGACTTAACCGTGCGGTCCTTATCTGTGTCACCAAGTACTCTCAATGTCACCAGGCACAGTAGGGTCACAAAAGGTCATGGCAGGTCACAGTGAGTTCTGGTTATTCAGGTCACAGTAGGTTCTGGTTTTTGTAGATCACTGTAGGTCACGCCAGGTCACAGTAGGTCACGCCAGGTCACAATAGATCACATGTTGGTCAGTTCGAGGCCCTTGTTCCAAGTCTTGCTCTGCATCACACCATCAACTGAATTCTTTATCAATCGGCATCAGCCACTGCTTAGCTCTCCCGCTTGCCTCGCCTCGCCTCACTTCACACCCACCTCGCCTCGCCTCACTTCCACACCCTCGCCTCGCCTCACTTCACACCCACCTCGCCTCGCCTCACTTCATCACCTCACTTCCCACCCACCTCGCCTCACTTCACCCACCTCGCCTCCTTCACTTCCCACCCACCTCGCCTCACTTCACACCCTCGCCTCACTTCACCCACCTCGCCTCACTTCACACCCACCTCACCTCATTTCACCCCTCGCCTCACTTCACACCCACCTCGCCTCACCTCACTTCATTATAATAGGTCAATGTTTTCATTTGGTTTAGTGAGAATATATATAACACTCGTATGGCCCGAGATGAGAAGCCAAGCATCACAGCCTTCAACACAGCACCACACAGCCTTAAAGACACAGCAATGCGGTAAACGGGACTATTATATCACAGCACTGTATGAACTAGGTCACACCCGATCATCTCTAGTGACGGAGGTGGGCGTGTGTGGGCGGCCGGGGAGGCGTTCACTGCGACAAGGTGCTCTGTTGTGCTGTGGTCTGGTCCACGACACACACACACACACACAGCGGCGGCCCCACCATCACACCAGCCAGCGACGTGCTCACCAAGACAGCGTCCGCACTACTGCACCACCACCACCCCGCCACCACCCTGCCGCCCCACCACCCCGCCCCGCCGCCCCGCCCAGTCACCAGCCCCACCGACCCACCCGCTAAACCACTTCTATCCTGCCTGCCTGCCTGCCTGCCAGTCTGTCTTCCAGTCAGCCTGCCAGACTCCCTCACAGCCAACCTTGTTATCATGCCTGGCTAACTGCCCAATTCTTATCCCGTCAACCAGTTATTAAGTCTGCTGGCCCGTGATAATCTCTGCCCCTGCCTGCCTACTGTCTCCCCTGCCGGCCTGCTGTCTACCTGTTTGCCACCCTTGCGTCTGTCTGTGAGTCTGTCATCCAATCTACCTGTCTACCTGTCTGGAACCTACCTGTCTGTCTGTCTGTCTTGTTAACCTTTGTGTTTACTTCTTACTGACCTCTCTCTCTCTCTCTCTCTCTCTCTCTCTCTCTCTCTCTCTCTCTCTCTCTCTCTCTCTCTACCATGACACCATCACCACCCTACCATGACACCATCACCACCTACCATGACACCATCACCACCCTACCATGACACCATCACCACCCTACCATGACACCATCACCACCCTACCATGACACCATACCACCCTACCATGACACCATCACCACCCTACCATGACACCATCACCACCTACCATGACACCATCACCACCTACCATGACACCATCACCCACCCTACCATGACACCATCACCACCTACCATGACACCATCACCACCCTACCATGACACCATCACCACCCTACCATGACACCATCACCACCCTACCATGACACCATCACCACCCTACCATGACACCATCACCACCCTACCATGACACCATCACCACCCCTACATGACACCATCACCTTCCATGACACCATCACCACCCTACCATGACACCATCACCACCCTACCATGACACCATCACCACCTACCATGACACCATCACCACCCTACCATGACACCATCACCCTACCATGACACCATCACCACCCTACCGTGACACCATCACCACCTACCATGACACCATCACCACCCTACCATGACACCATCACCACCCTACACTATCACCACCCTACCATGACACCATCACCACCCTACCATGACACCATCACCACCCTACTATGACACCATCACCACCATATCCTGTCTCCTACACACCTGACTGGAGACACTTGCCACCTGTCTCCTACACACCTGACGGAGGAACGCGCCTACCCTGTCTCCTACACACCTGGCACGCGTGTACAAGCCTCACTCGTCATACACCTGTTGACCCCAGCTGAGATAAATCAGACAGACAGACAGACAGACAGACAGATAGACGTATAGACAGATTGACAGATGGACACACACACACACACACACACACACACACACAGGCACACACGCACACGCACACACAGGCACACGCACACACACACGCACACACACACACAGGCAGAGAATGACAACTTTAGCTGGTGACACTATGCAGGCCAGCTGAGCGGCGTCTGACCCTCCTCCCCACTCATCCCTCACTGACCCTCCCACACATCCTCTCACTGGTCCTCCTCCACCCTCATCCCTCTCACTGGTCCTCCTCCCCCCCTCATCCTCTCACTAGTCCTCCTCCCCCACTCATCCCTCTCATTGGTCCTCCTCCACCTCATCCCTCTCACTGGTCCTCCTCCCACTCATCCCTCTCACTGGTCCTCCTCCCCATATCCTTCTCACTGGTCCTCTCCCCCACTCATCCCTCTCACTGGTCCTCCTACCCCCACTCATCCCTCTCTCTTGTTGTTATTATTATTACACACACACATTGATGGTGAATATATGGAGTGAGTGTCTGAGTGTCTGGTGAGTGCGTCTGTTGAGTGTGTCTGGTGAGTACGTCTGTTGAGTGTGTCAGGTGAGTGCGTCTGTTGAGTGTGTCAGGTGAGTGTGTCTGGTGAGTCGTCTGTTAGTGTGTCAGGTGAGTGTGTCTGTTGAGTGTGTCAGTGAGTGCGTCGGCTGAGTGTGGCAAGTACCAAGTTAGTCTGTTTCCCTCAGGCATGAAGACCTCCTCCTTCTCCCCTCCCCTCCTCACGCGCCAGTAGCCCTGCCTCCTCCTCCACACGCCCGTGGCCCTCACCTCACGCCAGTAGCCCCACTCCCCTCCACACGCGCCAGTAGCCACCTCCTCCTCCCCACGCCAGTAGCCCCCCTCCTCCTCCTCCACACGCCAGTAGCCCCACCTCCTCCTCCACGCCAGTAGCCCCACCTCCTCCTCCACACGCGCCAGTAGCCCCCTCCTCCTCCACACACGCGCCAGTAGCCCCACCTCCCCTCCACACACGCGCCAGTAGCCCACCTCCTCCTCCACGCCAGTAGCCCCACCTCCTCCTCCACACGCCAGTAGCCCCACCTCCTCATCCACACGCGCCAGTAGCCCCACCTCCTCCTCCACACGCGCCAGTAGCCCCACCTCCTCCTCCACACGCGCCAGTAGCCCCACCTCCTCCACGCGCCAGTAGCCCCCTCCTCTCCTAATGAGACAGACAGCTATCAAGCTTCACTGTCTCCTGTCGTCTACCATTACTGTCTGTCTGTTTGTCTGTCTGTCTGTCTGTGTCTGTTCTCTGTCTGTCTCCAGTGCAGAGGAGGTGGCGTAGTGCCGCTGGGTCGTTCCTGGGTGACAGATCTCCCTTCCCCTTCCTCTGGCACCTCCTTTCACCCCTCCACCACCCCTTCTCCCTCTCCCCGATGCGAAGTTTTACAACAGGAAAGTTTGTTCAAGTGCTCAAGTTTGTCACTATCTTGGCCCAACTGTCTCGAATGACCCCTCCCCTGCCCCACCTCCCTCCCTAGCCCCTCACCCCCGGTTTCTCCAGACCTCCAAAACAAACATTAATTGACTTCACTATTACTTACCTTCTACGACAACTTCCAGCAGGTGTGATGTAGCTGACTGGTCAAATGGGCCCCAGGTACTAGAGGGGCCCCGTCCTAATGGGCCCTAAACCTGATGGTCTTCAATCCTACGGGGCCCATAACACACACACACACACACACACACACACACACACATATAAACATAAACTCAGGAAGGTAATAGTGAAAATAGTGGAGATTATCTGACGAAAATGTGAACCAATTCAATATTTATACACTGTTTATAAAGTCCCTTCATGTTGGTGTTTACAGAGTCCTTGATGTTGGTGTTTACAGAGTGCTTGTGATGTTGGTGTTTACAGAGTGCCTTGATGTTGGTGTTTACAGAGTCCCTTGATGCTGGTGTTTAGAGTCCTTGATGTTGGTGTTTACAGAGTGCCTTGATGTTGGTGTTTACAGAGTCCCTTGATGCTGGTGTTTAGAGTCCTTGATGTTGGTGTTTACAGAGTCCTTGATGTTGGTGTTTACAGAGTCCTTGATGTTGGTGTTTAGAGGTCCTTGATGTTGGTGTTTAGAGTCCTTGATGTTGAGTGTTTACAGAGTCCCTTGTCTTGTATTTAGAGTCCCTTGTTGTTGGTGTGTACAAGAGTCCCTTGATGTTGGTGTTTACACAGTCCTTGATATTGTTGAGTGTTTACAAGAGAGTCCCTTGATGTTGTTGGTGTTTACAGAAGTCCCTTGATGTTGGTGTTTACGGTCCTTGTTGTTGGTGTGTACAGAGTCCTTGATGTTGGTGTTTACACAGTCCCTTGATGTTGGTGTTTACAGAGTCCCTTGATGTTGGTGTTTACAGGAGTCCCTTGATGTTGGTCCATTTTACAGAGTCCTTGATGTTGGTGTTTACAGAGTCCTTGATGTTGAATTGTTTACACAGTCCTTGATGTTGGTGTTTACAGGTCCTTGATGTTGGCAATTTACAGGGTCCTTGATGTTGGTGTTTAGAGTCATGATGTTGGTGTTTACAGAGTCGCCAGTGTTGGTGTTTACAGAGTCCTTGATGTTGGTGTTACAGAGTCCCTTGATGTTGCTGTTTGCACAGTCCTTGATGTTGAATGCACAGTCACTTGATGTTGATGTTTACAGAGTCCCTTGATGTTGGTGTTTACAGAGTCCTTGATGTTGGTGTTTGATCCCTTGATGTTGGTGTTACACAGTCCTTGATGTTGGTATTTCTGGGGTCCTTGTTGTTGGTGATGATGCAAGTCCTTGTTGTTGGTGTTTACACAGTCCTTGATGTTGGTGTTTACAAGTCCCTTGATGTTGGTGTTTACAGAGTCCGCCCAGTGTTGGTGTTTACAGGGGTCCCTTGATGTTGGTGTTTGGTCTCCTTGATGTTGGTGTTTACAGGGGTCCCCTTGATGTTGGTGTTTTACAGAGAGTCCCCTTGATGTTGGTGTTTACAGGTCCCTTGATGTTGGTGTTTACCAGAGTCCCCTTGATGTTGGTGTTTTACAGAGAGTCCTTGATGTTGGTGTTTTAGAATTTGTTGTTGGTGTGTACAGTCCTTGATGTTGGTGTTTACACAGTCATGATGTTGGTGTTTACAGGTCCTTGATGTTGGTGTTTTACAGAGTCCCTTGATGACAGTGTTTTTACAGAGGTCCTTGATATTTGGTGTTTACAGAGTCCCTTGTTGTTGGCAATTGTGTACAGAGTCCCTTGATGTTGGTGTTTACAGTCATATGATGTTGGTGTTTACAGAGTCCCTTGATGTTGGTGTTTATGAGGTCCCATGATGTTGGTGTTTACAGTCATGATGTTGGTGTTTTAGGTCACTTGATGTTGGTGTTTACACAGTCCTTGATGTTGGTGTTTACAGGAGTCCCTTGATGTTGGTCATTTTAGAGTCCCTTGATGTTGGGTATTTTACAGGTCATAGTGTTGGTGTTTACAAGTCCTTGATGTTGGTGTTTAGAGTCCCTTGATGTTGGTGTTTACAGGGTCCCTTGATGTTGGTGTTTACACAGTCCTTGATGTTGAATACACACAGTCCTTGATGTTGGTGTTTGGAGTCCTTGATGTTGGTGTTTACAGAGTCATGATGTTGGTGTTTACACGGTCCTTGATGTTGTTTGCAGTCCCTTGTTGTTGGTGTGTACAGGTCCTTGTTGGTAGCAGGTGTTTTGGTCCTTGATGTTAGTGTTTACACGGTCCCTTGATGTTGGTGTTTACAGAGTCCTTGATGTTGGTGTTTAGAGGTCATGATGTTTAGTTGTTTACAGAGTCCTTGATGTTGGTGTTTACAGGGGTCCTTGATGTTGGTGTTTACAGGTCCATGATGTTGAGGTGTTTGGAGTCCCTTGATGTTGGTGTTTCTGAGTCCTTGATGTTGGTGTTTTACAGGAATCATGATATTTGGTGTTTGAGGTCGCATGATGTTGAGTGTTTTACAGAGTCCCTTGATGTTGGTGTTTGGGGTCTTGATGTTGGTGTTTAGAGTCCTTGATGTTGGTGTTTACAAGAGTCCCTTGATGTTGGTGTTTACAAACCCCTTGATGTTGGTGTTTTAGGTCCTTGATGTTGGTGTTTGGAGTCATGATGTTGGTGTTTACAGGTCCTTGATGTTGGTGTTTACAGTCATGATATTTTATATTTTACACAGTCCCTTGATGTTGGTGTTTACACAGTCCATGATGTTGGTGTTTGGGGTCCTTGATGTTGGTGTTTACACGGTCCTTGATGTTGGTGTTTACGGTCGCCCGATGTTGGTGTTTACAGGGTGCCAGTGTTGGTGTTTACAGGGTCCCATGATGTTGGTGTTTACAGAGTCCTTGTTGTTGGTGTTTTGGTCGCAGTGTTGAGGTGTTTGCAGAGTCCTTGATGTTGAGTGTTTACAGAGTCCCTTGATGCGGGTTGGTTAGAGTCCTTGATGTTGGTGTTTACAGAGTCCCTTGATGTTGGTGTTTACAGAGTCCCTTGATGTTGGTGTTTACAGAGTCCCTTGATATTGGTGTTACAGTCCTTGATGTTGGTGCAGAGTCCTTGATGTTGGTGTTTACAGAATCCCTTGATATTGGTGTTTACACAGTCCCTTAAATGTTGGTGTTTTACAGAGTCCCTTGATGCTGGTGTTTACAGAGTCCCTTGATGTTGGTGTTTACAGAGTCCCTTGATGTTGGTGTTTACAGAGTCCCTTGATGTTGGTGTTTACAGAGTCCCTAGATCAGCGATTTTCAACCAATGTGCCGCGAAACATCGGTAGGTGTGCCGCGGGAGTTAAAATAGCATTTAAAAAAATAGCACTTGGATTCGTTTTGACATTACTGGTACTTTTATGGAGCGCATTAAACAGATATGACTTCATTCTGGTTGTCCCTTCGAGAGGAATACCCCATCATTACAAAGAAGGCAATTGAAGCACTTCTTCCTTTCTCAACATCGTATCTGTGTGAAGGTGGCTTCTCTGCCATGAACACACTGAAGAGCAAGAACAGGTCGCGGCTTCTAGCACTGGAGGAGGACTTGAGGGTCTGCCTGTCAACCATTCGACCTCGGACAAGGAACAACACCAAGCACAGGTTTCCCACTGATATTTTCATGTAAGCAAAGGCCTTTTATTTTTGCTCATGTTTGTATTTGAATACAATCTATAACTGATAGTTTCATATTATTTTTTAATGAATGGCATCTTTTTCAATGACATCTTGTTTCAATGTGTAGTAATAACAAATATGCACAAAACTTTCAAATTATTTTGAAAACCAAGATCAACAATATACTTTTGGTAATAAAATTAATAAAATATTATTTTTTTAAATTATGAACACATTCTTATCATTCATTTACTTTTAAATGGTCAAATCTCTCCTTAAATACTGATGGTGCCTCGACCATTTTAGTGTCTGGCTCACGGTGCAGTGAGATGAAAAAGGTTGAAAATCAATGCCCTAGATGTTTGTGATTATAAAGTCCCTTGATGTTGGTGTTTACAGAGTCCCTTGATGTTGGTGTGTACAGAGTCCCTTGATGTTGGTGTGTACAGAGTCCCTTGATGTTGGTGTGTACAGAGTCCCTTGATGTTGGTGTTTACAGAGTCCCTTGATGTTGGTGTTTACAGAGTCCCTTGATGTTGGTGTGTACAGAGTCCCTTGATGTTGGTGTGTACAGAGTCCCTTGATGTTGGTGTTTACAGAGTCCCTTGATGTTGGTGTGTACAGAGTCCCTTGATGTTGGTGTTTACAGAGTCCCTTGATGTTGGTGTGTACAGAGTCCTTTGATGTTGGTGTTTACAGAGTCTCTTGATGTTTGCAAAAAAAAAACATCAAGGGACTTTATAAACACCGCCACAGGACAACAAAGAAAACGGGAATTTTAGTCACATGATAACGTAAACTATTTAATACACAACTAAAAATGCCGCAGCTGGCGTTCATCAATTACTGTAATATAACATTGAGAAAAATACTCATATTGGCCCAGGTGTCTGATGGCATTTACTCCCGAGGTAATTAAGTGAACATAGTGATAAATGCCCAGGTGTGTGGCAGCATTTATTATGAACTTTATATTATATGAGGAGTCGAAATGTTGCCTCCTTGTGAGAGAGAGAGAGATATTATCATTGGTTTAGCAGCGACCTTTGCTCTTATACTCGAGTTCTGATTGGTTGATTGGGTCCTGATTTTAATTAGTGCTGTCAACCACACCTCAACCTAACCTAACCTAACCCAGTATATTTGGGCTCCCTCAGTCATGGTGGTGTGTAGCAGTGAGGTCAGGAAGGCCGGGCTAGTTAACAACCTTTCTCCAGGTACATGAGACCCACCTGTAGAGGGCGCTGAAGGAGGAGGGGGCCAACAACAGCAGGGGCCACGGGTTCTTACCTGTGGGAGAGAGATAAACATTAGGAAGGGTTTGGTGAGAGAGAGAGAGAGAGAGAGAGAGATACTATCATGAATGCTACACTACACACCACACACACCACACTACACCACACCACACTACACCACTACACACCACTACACAACACACTACACTTTTTTTGTATTGGGCACTCCCTACATCCTCGTGTAAGGTGAAGCGCAGAAGCGTTTACAGCGCCCAACAGGGAAGCATGCTAAGTTCATGCTTGCCTTTATGACTCACGAGTTAAGGGCGTAGAAGCCTGAAGAGTCAGTGGTTTATGTCATCAAGTTATTGCTTCCAATAACTTTCGACTTACACCAGGTGCCTACTGTGCTGCTGGGTGAACAGGGACTAATGAGGGCTAGGAAGTATGTCCAAACAACTTCCACCGGCCCGGGAATCGAACCCAGACATCTCGCTTGCGAGGCAAGAACAGTACTGCTTCTACCACCGGTCCCCCACACACTACACTACACCCTTCCTTGACCCCTGACACGAGTGACCTTGAACCCCGGAACAGTCGGGTCACGGTCGGCGAAAGTGACACGGTAAAGTATCAGTCCAATACCTTCACGTGGACAGACAGACAGACAGACAGATAGATAGACAGGCACAGAGAGAAAAAGACAGACAGACAAATAGAGAGACAGACAGACAGACAGACAAAATTACTTATATCAAGGAAACTTAAACTTGAGTGTTCCATTAATGACAGAATTTTTATTTATCTTGTTAACACTGGAAGGTACTAGGAGCGGTGAGGGAGGTACTAGGAGCGGTGAGGGAGGTACTAGGAAGGTGGGGAGGTACTAGGAAGGTGTGGGAGGTACTAGGAGGGGTGAGGAAAGTACTAGGAGAGGTGAGGGAGGTACTAGGAAGGTGAGGGAGGTACTAGGAAGGTGTGGGAGGTACTAGGAGGGGTGGGAGGTACTAGGAAGGTGTGGGAGGTACTAGGGGTGAGGGAGGTACTAGGAAGGTGTGGGAGGTACTAGGAGGGGGTGACGGAGGTACTAGGAGGGGTGAGGGAGGTACTAGGAGGGTGGAGGAAAGTACTAGGGAAGGTGGGAGGTACTAGGATGTGGGAGGTACTAGGAGGGGTGGGGAGGTACTAGGAAGGTGGGAGTACTAGGAGGTGAGGAGGTACTAGGAAGGTGTGGGAGGTACTAGGAGGGGTGAGGGAGGTACTAGGAGGGGTGAGGGAGGTACCAGGGAAGGTGGGAGGTACTAGGAAGGTGTAGGGAGGTACTAGGAGGGGTGACGGAGGTACTAGGAGGGGTGAGGGAAGTACTAGGGAGCGGTGGGAGGAGGTACTAGGAAGGTGTGGGAGGTACTAGGAGGGGTGGAGGGAGGTACTAGGAGGGGGACGGAGGTACTAGGGAGGGGTGAGGGAGGTACTAGGGGGGGTGAGGAAAGTACTAGGAGAGGTGGAGGGAGGTACTAGGAAGGTGTGGGAGGTACTAGGAAGGTGGGGAGGTACTAGGAGGGGTGTGGGAGGTACTAGGGAAGGTGTGGGAGGTACTAGGAGGGGTGAGGGGAGGTACTAGGGGGTGGGAGGTACTAGAAGGGGTGAGGGAGGTACTAGAGGGTGTGAGGGAGGTGCTAGGGGGTGTGGGAGGTACTAGACGGGGGTGAGGGAAGTACTAGGAGGGTGAGGGAGGTACTAGGGAGGTGAGGGAGGTACTGGGAGGGGTGAGGGAGGTACTAGGAAGGTGGGAGGTACTAGAAGGGGTGAGGGAAGTACTAGGAGGGTGAGGGAGGTACTAGGAGGGGTGAGGGAGGTACTAGGAGGGGTGAGGGAGATACTAGGAGGGGTGAGGGAGGTACTAGGAAGGTGTGGGAGGTACTAGGAAGGTGTAGGAGGTACTAGGAGACGGCGGGGAGGTACTAGGAGACGCGGGAGGTAATAGGAGGGGGGGAGCAGGTGAGGGCGTGGTGGATCATTGGATCGTGCCGGCCCCTCAGTTAAGGCAGCGAGCGACACGTACAGGGACCAACACTTCGGGCCCACCTCAGCAACAGTGCCAACAGTGCCAACAGTGCAACAGGAGGAGGGGTAAGACACACACAGCTAACCTCACAAACACGCCCTGTTAACCTCCCTCTCCCTCTCACTGATCCTCTCCTCCCTCTCACTGGTCCTCTCTCTCCCTCTCTCACTGGTCCTCTCCTCTCACTGGTCCTCTCTCCCTCCTCACTGGTCCTCTCTCCTCTCTCCCTCCTCACTGCTCCCTCTCCCTCCCTCTCACTGCCTCTCTCCCTCCTCACTGGTCCCTCTCCTCTCACTGGTCCTCCCTCCCCTCCTCACTGGTCCTCTCTCCTCCTCACTGCTCCTCTCCTCCCTCTCACTGGTCCTCTCCCTCCCTCCTCACTGGTCCCTCTCCTCTCTCTCCCTCCTCACTGCTCCTCTCTCCCTCCTCCCTCACTGGTCCTCTCTCCCTCCTCACTGGTCCTCTCCCTCCCTCCCTCTCACTGGTCCTCTCCCTCCTTCCCTCTCACTGGTCCTCTCCCTCCTTCCCTCTCACACTGGTCCTCTCCCTCCTTCCCTCTCACTGGTCCTCTCCCTCCCTTCCCTCCTCACTGGTCCTCTCCTCCCTCCTCCCTGGTCCTCTCCCCTCCCTCTCCTACTGGTCCTCTCCCTCCCTCCCTCTCACTGGTCCCTCTCCTCCCTCCTCACTGGTCCCTCTCTCCCTCACCGGTCCCTCTCCCTCCTCCCTCCTCACTGGTCCTCTCCCTCCTCCCCTCCTCACTGGTCCTCTCTCCCTCCTTCCCTCTCACACTGGTCCTCTCCCCTCCCCTCACTGGTCCTCTCCCTCCTCTCACTGGTCCTCTCCTTCCCTCCCTCTCTCACTGGTCCCTCTCCCTTCCCTCCCTCCTCACTGGTCCTCTCCTTCCTTCCCTCTCACTGGTCCTCTCCCTCCCTCCCTCTCACTGGTCCCTCTCCCTCCCTCTCACTGGTCCCTTCCTTCCTTCCCTCTCACTGGTCCTCTCCCCTTCCTTCCTCCTCACTGGTCCTCTCCTCCTTCCCCTCCTCCTGTCCTCCTCCCTCCCCCACTGGTCCTCCCTCCCTCCTCACTGGTCCTCTCCTTCCTTCCCTCTCACTGGTCCTCTCCTCTTCCCCTCTCCACTGGTCCTCTCCTCCCTCTCACTGGTCCTCCCTCCCCTCCCCACCTGGTCCTCTCCCTCCTCCCTCCCCTCCACTGGTCCTCTCCTTCCCCCTCCCTCCCCACTGGTCCTCTCCCTCCCTCCCCCACTGGTCCTCTCCCTCCTTCCCTCACTGGTGTCCTCTCCTTCCCCCCAGTGGTCCTCCCTCCTCCTCACTGGTCCCTCTCCCTCCCTCTCACTGTCCTCTCCTCCCCTCCTCACGTCCCCTCTCCTTCCCTCTCACTGGTCCCTCCTCCCTTCCCTCTCACTGGTCCTCCCCCTCCCTCTCACCTGGTCCCTCCCTCCCTCCCCACTGGTCCTCTCCCTCCTTCCCTCCCCAGTGGTCCCTCCCTCCTTCCTCCTCACCTGGTCCTCTCCTTCCCTCTCACTGGTCTCCTTCCTTCCCTCTCAGTGGTCCTCCTCCTTCCCTCCTCACACTGGTCCTCTCCCTCCCTCTCACTGGTCCTCTCTCCCTCCCTCCCTCCCTCACTGGTCTCCCTCCTCTCCTTGTCCTCTCCCTCCTCCCCACTGGTCCTCTCCCTCCTCTCACTGGTCCTCCCTCCCTCTCACTGGTCCTCTCCCTCCTCACCGGGTCCTCCCTCCTCTCCCTCCCTCTCACTGGTCCTCTCCCTTCCTTCCCTCTCCACTGTCCCTCTCCCTCCCTCTCACTGGTCCTCTCTCCCTCACTGGTCCTCTCCCTCCCTCCTCTCACTGGTCCTCTCCTTCCCTCCCTCCCACTGGTCCTCTCCCTCCCCTCCCTCCTCTCACTGGTCCTCTCCCTTCCTTCCCCTCCTCACTGGTCCCTCTCCTTCCCTCCACTGGTCCTCTCCCTCCTCTCACTGGTCCTCTCCTCTCTACTGGTCCTCTCCTCCTCCCTCCTCACTGGTCCTCTCCCCTCCTCCACTGGTCCTCTCCCTCCCTCTCACTGGTCCCTCTCTCCCTCCCTCCCCTCCACTGGTCCTCTCCTCCCTCCTCACCGGTCCTCCCTCCTCCCTCCCCCACTGGTCCTCCTCCCCCTCACTGGTCCTCTCCCCCTCCCTCCTACCTGGTCCCTTCCCTTCCCTCCCTCCCTCACTGGTCCTCTCTCCCTTCCTTCCCTCTCACTGGTCCTCTCCCCTCCCTCCCCACTGGTCCTCTCCCTCCTCCCCTCCTCACTGGTCCTCTCCTTCCTCCCTCTCACTGGTCCTCCTCCTCCCTCCACTGGTCTCCTCTCCTCTCACTGGTCCTCTCCCTCCCTTCCTCACTGGTCCTCTCCTTCCCTCCCTCTCACTGTCCTCTCCTCCTTCCCCTTCCTCCCCTCTCTCCCTCCCTCTCACCTTGGTCCTCTCCCTCCCTCTCACTGGTCCCTCTCCCTCCTCCCTCCTCCTGGTCCCTTCCTTCCCTCCCTCCTCACTGGTCCTCTCCCCCTCCCTCCCTCACCTCTTTCCCTCTCCCTTCCTCCTCACTGTCCTCTCCCTCCCTCTCACTGGTCCTCTCCTTCCTTCCCCTCTCACTGGTCCCTCTCCTTCCTTCCCTCTCACTGGTCCTCTCCTCCTTCCCTCTCACTGGTCCTCTCCCCTCCCTCTCCACTGGTCCTCTCCTCCCTTCCCTCTCACTGGTCCTCTCCTCCTTCCCTCTCCTCTGGTCCTCTCCTCCCTCTCACTGGTCCTCTCCCTCCCTCCCTCTCACTGGTCCCTCTCCCTCCTTCCCCTCTCACTGGTCCTCTCCCTCCTTCCCTCTCACTGGTCCTCTCCTTCCCTCTCACTGGTCCTCTCCTTCCCTCTCACTGGTCCTCTCCCTCCCTTCCCCTCTCTGGTCCTCTCCTCCCCTCTCCACTGGTCCTCTCCCTCCCTCCCTCTCCGGTCCTCTCCTCCCTCCCTCTCCCTTGTCCTCTCCCTCCCTCTCACTGGTCCTCTCCTCCCTCTCACTGGTCCTCTCCCTCCCTCCCTCTCACTGGTCCTCTCCCCTCCCTCCCTCTCACTGGTCCTCTTCCTCCTCCACCTCTTCCCTCCTCCTCTCCTCCTCCTATCGAGGCTCACATTGTTCATACTCAGGATGGACTTGAGGCCACTTTCCCCTCACCTGGCCATGACTGAGGGCCTCCCTCCAGGTACTAATTACTTTCATGTTTTTTCCCTCAGGCAACATACATGCTCCTCTCTCTCTCTCTCTCCAGTATGCACCAGGAATTTTCCCTCAACCCCTGATGGAGCCTGGGGCTCTTCCATATTTCTAGTGGTGCAAAGTCCCGCCTCCATCTGCTGGATGCCCTAACCCTGCACACACTCCCCCTGGTCCTTACTCTCTCAACATTTCTCCTCCCCGTCCTCTTCTCATAATTTGTTTGACAGTACCACACACTCCCAGACACAGTACCACACAATCTTCAGTACCACACTCCCCAGTACAGTACCACACTAGTACCCAGTCCCTGTGTGACACACCCAGCACAGTGCCACTCCCGTGCATACCACTCTAGTACACAGTACACACACTCTAGTACCACACAATCCCCAGTACCAGTCACACTCGCCAGCCACACACTCCCAGCACACAGTACCACACATCACAAGTACCAGCCACACACTCCCCAGTACACAGTACCACACAATCCCCCAGCAGCCACACACTCCCCAGCACACAGCACCACACACTCCCTGTACACAGGACCACACAATCCCCTGTACCACACACTCTGCAGCACAGTACCACACAACTCTAGTACCACACTTCACCTGAGTATACACACTGTAGTGCACAGTACCACTTGTGCACAGTACCACACAATCTCGTACTACACTCTTGTGCACATCTAGTACAGTACCACACAATCCCACACTCCCCAGTGCAGTCCACACAATCCCAGTACACACTGCAACACACACCCCCCAGCACAGTCACCGTACAGCACTCCCAGTACACAGTGCACCACACACCCCAGCACACTGCACCACACACCCCAGCACACAGCACCACAACCCAGTGCACTATTACACCCCAGTACAGTACCACATTATTCTCTAGTACATGTACCACACACCCCAGTACTCACACACACACACTCTCAGTGCACACACACTCTAGTACACAGTACCACACAATCCCCAGTACCACACTCCTAGCACAGTACCACACACTCCCAGCACACAGTGCACCAACTTGTGCACACACACCCCAGTACACAGTACCACACACCTCTAGCACAGTACCACACAATCCCCAGCACACAGTACCACACACACATTGTGCACCACACAATCCCCTGCACACAGTGCACCACACACACCCCCAGTACACAGCACCACACTCCTAGCACACACACACTTGCACACACACTCTCTAGTACAGTACTCACACAATCCCCAGTACCACACACACAGCACACACACTCTAGCACACAGTACCACAATCCCCAGTACCACACACTCAGCACACACATGTTTCAGCACAGTGCACACACAATCCCAGTACACAGTACCACACACTTCCCAGTACACAGTACCACACAATCCCCCAGTACACACACACCCCAGTACCACACACACACACACTCCCCAGCACACAGTAACTACACTCTGCACAGTACTATTACAACTTTAGTACACAGTACTATTACACTTCTAGTATAATAGTACTACACAATTCTAGTACATAGTACTACATTTCTAGTACACAGTATTCACACCCCTAGTACATGTACACACTCTAGTACTACACAATCCCCAGTACACAGCTTCACACACTCCCTAGCACACAGTACCACACACTTATCACACAGTACACTCTAGTACCACACACTCCCAGTGCACAGCACACACAATCCCCACACCACACACCCCAGCACACAGCACCACACCCAGTGCACCAGACCTCCCCAGCACAGCACCACACCTCCAGCAGCACACACCCCCAGCACACAGCACCACACACCCCCCAGCACACAG
>NW_024733148.1:0-20060 GCF_018991925.1 Homarus americanus | reverse complement strand
CATCTAAGAAATAGTGTCACACCTTGCTGTGGGAGGAGCAAGTTTCCAACCCAATTACATGTCTGTAAGTGTGTGGGATCACTATTTCAGTGACAGACGCCCAGTCCGCTTCTTCCTCTGACATAGTTGGTGGGAGCCAGCGGCGGCACAAAACACCTTCTTGACTGAAATATCTCGTGGTATGGCCTGAATCAAACAAGAGCCTTAATGAATCGTCTTGCTTTTGCGCAGCTATTAAAGCAACTCTCCCTCTCACAGCATTAACTGCGGAAGAAATGTCTTGGGAAGCAATTGGGTTAGCAAAAAACCTTCTAAGGAAAGTGAATCGTCTACAACAGGAGTTACATTATGATCATTAGTCATTGACATAGAACGAGTCACAGGACACAAAAGGGAAACACCGGACATATCTTCAAGTTGTTGCAGCTCTGCTGTAGACTCTGGTTTTTTCCGCAGCACAGGAGGTGGGGTTACGTTCCCCATTTGACCTCCCGCCAAATCGTTACCGAGTATGAGGTCCACTCCAGCAACAAGCATCTCGTGCACGCAGGCTACATTAGCTATCCCTGAAAAACAAGAAGACTTGACACGTACTGAAACCAACGGAGCTACACCTTGACCCCAAAGGGATCCAAAAACGACGTATTTGCCAGTCTTCCTCGCCGCAACAACACTCTCTTTGACGAGAGTTTGGAGACAACCCGAGTCTCTCAAAATAGTGACTGGTGTTTCGACACCATCAACTTCTACCGTGCCTTGTGACAAAAAGGTACCAACGTCTGGGTCTTTCGCAAAACTTTCCTGGAAAAGATCAAAGTCTCGTGAGGCGAGAACTGAAACTGCACTCACTCGTACTTCACCTTTTGTGAAAACCAACCCAATTGGCATGCTGTCAGCCTTACTCAAGTCAGCCATCACTCCGACTGGTGACGTACTAGTCTCTTCAGTCACAATCATAGCTGGTTTGCCCGTATTTAGCTGCAGCCTTGTCCAACAAACCTCTGCCTTGTGACCTGGCTTTCCACAGTAACTACAAGGGTATGTAGAAAATTTGGACGCCCTATTAGGTGGCGAACGCGTCCAGCTCCTCCTGTCATGCACAAAATTACTATTGTTAATATTCCCGTGTCTCGCTCTGTGGAGAGATGGATTAAAAGTCCTTTGAACCTGTGGGGACATAACATCTTTGTTAGTCCTACCATGCCTCAAAACATATCCATCAGCATGCTTAGCAGCCTCTTCAATAGTACTAAATTCCCTATCTAATAAGTATAAGGTAACCTCTTCGTCGATGGTTCTCAGAAATTCTGTGAGCATTAACTCAATCAGGGAGTCAAAATCACTCACTTCCTTTGAATGTAACCACTTTGAGAATACCTCTCGTTTACTCCTAGCAAATTCAAGGTGGGTCTGCTCTGCCTTCTTACGGAGGCCACGAAAGCGTTGTCTGTACGCTTCAGGAACAAGGGCATAAGCCTTTAAGACTTCCTCCTTAATACACAAGTAATCCTTAGCGTCACTGTCTGTAAGAGACGAAAAAACACAGAGCCTTACCTGTAAACGCCTGCTGAAGCAAAATGGACCAAAACTCTATAGGCCACTTTAAAGTGGTAGCAAGTCTCTCGAAAGCAATGAAAAACTCATCAACTGTTTCCTCTGAAAACGTGGGCATTAGCCTAGCAGCACGTGCTGGATCGAAATGAGGAAAACTAGATCTGGGGGTGAGGCCATCGGTGCTAGAAGTGTTACTCTGACCGAGCTGTATACGCAGCCGCAAGTTTTCTGAATCCGATTCTTTCGCTTTAGCTTCAGCTGCTTTCGCTATAGCTTCAGCCTGACGTATTCCAACCTCTTTCGCCTTAGCTTCAGCCTCCGCCTGACGTATTACAACTCTTCTCGCTATAGCTTCGGCCTCTTTCAATTTTATTTGTGACTCGAGAAAGCGTAATTCATCAGTCACTGACCGTGACTCAACTACGTTAACTTGACTAGCTTCACCGTGGTCTTCTCTTAAACTAACATCAACATTATCTCCTAACAGCCGACTACTTACCGCGTTAAACAATTTTACCTTACTGGCGCTGCTAGAAATTTCCATACCATAATACCCGCAAATTAATCTTAATTCGTGTCAACTTAATTTTGAAATTTCCTCAACGGAGGGACTACCTGATATAAACGCAGCCACATCATCATGGGTAATAACCATGATGGCTAGTTAATAAAAATAAATAAATATAAAACAAAAGAATATCACAAGTGTCAAAAGGTCGTTAGTGAATCCTGGCAAGGTCGCCAAAACTGTTACGCCATCTCTTAATTTACTTAAATATCCAGGTTCTAGGCGTAACCAAACAAAAAAAGTGAAGTAAATTAAAAGGGAATAAAAATTAATAAAGTAAACCTTTAAGAATTTATAATTAATTAAATATTAACACAATAAAGAGCCTCGTAGGCTGTCACAACAAACTGATTCACCATCGAAACTTAAGACAAATGATACTAAACATCGAAACATCAAAAGAATAAAAATAAAGCATTGGATTACGTTAACACTGCATAAACATATAAAAACTAACACTGAAATTAACTAACGTGAAACAACACTGAATTACTTGAATACAACTAAGCAAATACTGATGGACACAAACAGAGACATAAATAGGCACTCACATAGATATACCACATTGGTGGCGACAGGAACAACACAAATAAATTAAGTATAAGTAACAGGTGACGTGTGTCACTCAAAGGATGTGAACTGAATGACAAGAGGACTGAACTAAACACGTCAGTTGGTGGGTCCTATATATAAGGTCGGTTCCCGCCACGCGACCCGCCGGTGGGTCGTTTAACGATGCAGATGGTCGTTAGAGAACAAAGAATGCTGGTTACAATACAAAATGGGTTTGAACAAATAATAACAGTTAAAACCTTAACAGCACAGGGTTAAGGTGACTAGATTATATAATAGTAAATATAACGCATCATTGCAGGAATAATATGGAACATAGAAGCATGTTACATAAAAAAAAATAGAAAAATACGACACGGTCGTAACACCGTGTTCGGTTGCCAGTTATAGACATAAAAGAACAGCATATCTAGTTTTTTTCAGTTCTGTGTCCGTATTCTTAGAAAACTTGTGCCCACGCGTATTATTACCGCCCACAAAACCGCAAGACAATGCTGTGTTGTTGTGTCGGTAGTTAAGTGTGGGCGACGACCAGCACTAGAAGCGAAAAACAAACTGGGTTAACTTGTTTGGTTGGGTTAGCTTGGGTTCTCGTCTTTCCCTGTTTTCTTGGCTGTTATTGCTAAATTGTCAAATATAATGGAATATTAGTTTCCGGGAGTATATAACGCTTTACTCGTGATCTTAAAAGCTAGATCTTGCAATGTAAAGTTCACAAATGGAGTATGACCGGCGAGTTACGTTTGTGTTGTAAAATAACTTGTTTATCATCACGGTCTTATATTTGTTGAAAAATAACTTATATGTCATGGTGTTATATATGTGTTGTAAAATACCTTGTTTGCTACCACAATGTTATACTGTGATGGCCTCATAAAATGGTGTAAATCTGCATAATAATAATATATCGTATAAGTGAGGCAGGAAACATCGTGGTCTTGTGTTAGTTCTTTGGTTTGATTTGTGTTACTTGTGAGTAAACTGTTCACTTCCTTCCTGCGTTACACACTCATCCTGGCGAGCTAGTCTTCGCTTTAGGGTAGACTTATTTCAGTATACGTATACAGTGTGTTTCACGGCAGGATTCTCAGCGAAAATTAAATCTCTATTTGTAATATGAATGTGATAAATAGTACAGTACGCTTATACAGTATATGTTTATTTCTGATGTTGGTAAAACTCTGAATATCGGTAACCACTGCAATGTTCATTTGTTATTAAACACTGACAAATGTTAACGTACCGTTCATAATTGTGTATGTAAAAGTACTCACACTTCCCGTTAATAATGTGGTAGACCAATAAGGTATCTAGTGTAGAGCAAGAGGTAATGTACAGTTTGCCCATAGGTGGTGACCTCGGTAGCCTGTGTGGGCAACTCTTCTTAGTCGTCATCCTCAAGTTTTCGTGACAAACAGGACAAACAAACAAGTTCCCGGAACCAGAAGGTAGACACAGAGTAAAAAATAAATAAAAAGTAAAACTACCTGTTATTAATGGTTCGTCTAACAGTGAATTAATAGAATGATGATGATGATGAAAACGATGATGATGATGATGATGATAATGACGATAAGAGTAAAAAAAACTTACAGAAAACAAAAAAGAAAAACCACCAGACTTTTCATAAATTCTGAGTAAAAAACAACACTAATGACAAACAAAAAGAAAGTGTAAAGTAATATAAGTAAGAGATTAAGTGAAGACGTTAAGTACGGCCAACAACATACACAAAAACATTTTACTCTCTCTCTCTCTCTCTCTCTCTCTCTCTCGACGGGACGAAGAAAACCTTGAGAATTAATAATTGTGTCAAGCCAACCCGCCTATCACCGCCACCTCCCTCCCTACTAACATCTGCACCTACACCCTTCCCCACCCACTACACCTACACCCTCCCCAGCCCACCCACTACACCTAAACCCTCCCCAACCCACCCACTACACCTACACGTTCCCCCAACTCGTGACACAACACCCCCCCTCCCCCTCCACTCTCCCCAGGACGCCTCCCTCCTCAGCTCACTTGTGTCTCTCTCTCCCTCAGTCAACAAAGCTCATGTCAAACACACCTTTCCGGCATTAGCTCCATTTGCATGTCTTTTACGAAATGCCTGTTTTTTTACCTCCTTTCCCCTTTCTCACTGCCAGAGGGGAGAAGGCGGGGGGAAAGAAGAGAGGGGAGGACACGCATAAGACTCCCTCCAAGACGAAACACGACAGGTAGGTGTAAGAGTGAGACAGGTCGCTAGACGGGACGACAGGAGGGTGCCTCGCTGTCACTGCCAAGGGGAAAAAGTTTCTTTACTAATAGACAGTCTTGAGGGGAAATTTATTGAGGACGAGAGCTTGTTAGGTATGGCTGGTGATAATGTTAGGTGTGTCAATTTTGTCAACATGTTAAAAATCAAATTTGGTAGTCAAAATATTGTGCCTTTTTATGTCTAAACTTGAGATTAGCAAACAAAAATGAATTGAAATAACCCTCACCTACATCAATTATACCTTAAAGTTTCAAATATCAGTATTTCAACAAATTAATGAGACTTGATTAGAATTATTCACTTGATATTAACTAATCTCATGTAAGCATATGGATTATGGAGTATTTTATGGTTCTATAGCTTGTGTACAATATGCATGTCAGAACATGAACATGAACAGGCTCTCTGTGTGGGACAGTTTAATTCTTGTTTTGACTTGTACCAAGCGTGAGGATAAGGCGCCCGGCTCACTCTCCTTCTAGATATCATAGACGGTGGTTTGCTCTCATTGCACTTGCATCTACTCTACCAGACGAATTCTACATTTTAATTATTGTAAGTAGGGCATATTGATTGTCGCAGTTACTTATATCATTGTATAAAACATTATGTTCTAAGAAATTATTATGTTATTTCTGTTACAGCATTTTTGATAAACAAATTGATATTTTTTGAAACAACAATTGAATTATGAAACATTGAAATATTTTTCTATTTGTCAGATAGTGTGAAGATGTCAAAATTGAAGACAAGAAGTCAGTTGTCAACCCACTTGAGCCTGTTAGTTGGTAAAGGGAAGGAGCTTCCTGTATCAGAACTTCCAACAGTGAGAGACATGCTAAGATTAGGTTACTCCTTCGAGAAAAAAATGCAAAGGACAGAAGGAACTATACAGATAAAGAACTCATAAATGACATGATAGTCCCTCTTCTGCATCAATGGACAAAAGCTAATGCACTATTCAAACCACCTGTGATTAATCAGTGTCGAACTATTGAGCTAAAACTAACGAAATTATGGCACAAAGCAGTTGAAACATCACTTGGTAAAGGAAACTTGGCCAGGAAAAATGAATTTCTGCACACACTTGATACTCTGTTTGACATTTTGACCTGCAAGTGCTCCATACAATTATGTTCTGAATCCAACTGTTCTCACTCAGGTAAGAGAGAAAATAATTCCCACATTGATTGTGGTTGTCCTCGTGAAAAGAAGATCCCTGCTTTAGAGCTTGAATTTATAAAGGCACAGAGGACAAAGGCAGAAGGCCAAGGAAGTATGCAAATGGGTTCAATAGATTATTCAGAAACAAAGAAGCAGATTGCTAATGCCAAGAAGAGAGAACAAATCCGAGAGAGGGAACAAAAGAAGAAAATGAAGAGTGAAGAAGCCATCCAAAGGGAGGAAGAGCTGTGTCAAGATGTTTATCACTTCTTTGATAGTTCTTCTGATGAACAGGAAGCAACATCAGATGATAGTTCCAAAGAGCCATCTGAACCTTTACCAAAGAAAATGAAATACAACACAAGAAATATTTCAAACATTGCTTTAGCTAGTATTCGCCACCATGCTGGACTTCGTGAGGCTGCAGAAATTGCAACTGTCGCTTGGATAGATGCAGGCCTCATCAGCCGAGAGGATGTATCTTTGGTGATAGATCATAATAAAATTAGAAGAGCACAAGAAAAAATAATGAAGGAAATATCTGATCAGCATGAAAAAGATTTAAGCGAGGGAGGGCTCTCCTGTCTTTTGTTTGATGGAAGAATAGATGACACAAAAGTTTTGCTAGAAGTAGAGGGAGTGAACAGAAAGTTTCCAGGTCTCATCAAAGAAGAACACTACTCTGTCTGTTCTGAGCCTGGTGGTCGGTTTTTGTTTCACTTTGCTCCCAAAACTGAAGTAGAAGGGAAGAAACATGCAGAGGTCATTGCTGATCATATTTTATGTTGGGTTCAAGAGAGAGGACTTGGCAGTTCACTGCAGGCTGTTGGTGGAGATTCAACTGCAGTGAACACCGGATGGCAGGGGGGTGTAATGACGCATTTAGAGAAAAAACTAGGAAGAAGACTTGTTTGGATTGTATGTGATTTACATACAGGCGAGCTACCTCTTCGTCATCTCATCCAGGAACTTGATGGTCCTACAAAGAGCAACAACAAGTGGTCAGGTCCCCTTGGCATCATGCTGGATGAAGCAACACAACTAGAAACAAATACAACCTTTCCAAAGGTCGAAGTTGGCCCTCCCCTTCCGGCGTTGTCTGAAGGAGTCATCAAAGATCTCAGCACAGATCAATCCTATGCTTATCGTATTGCCCAAGCAATAAGATCATTGGCTCTCTTGGAGATTGGACCTGTCAGTCACAGCTGTTGGTTAACTACAGCTCTTCGTTTCTGCAGGATTTGGATTTCCAAACACGAATTGAAGGGCAAAGTGCTGAAGAATTTGAGGTTAATTGTTGAATTTATTATTGGAGTTTATCTTCCCCAGTGGTTTAGTGTGAAACTTAATCCTATGTGGGTGGATGGGCCCAATCACCTTTTGTTTCAATTGCAGCTAGTAAGAACACAGAGGAAGGTGGTGAGGGACATCGTGTTACCTGTGGCAAGAAGGTCCGCTTGGTATGCTCGATCAGAAGCAGTTTTGCAAGCAATGCTTTGCAGTCAATGTACCAATCTCCGAACCGAGGCTGTAGAAGTCATTCTAAAGATTAGAGGAACGCTAATAGATGACGACCAGTTGGGAGACTGTTCGTTTCATTCAAGAAAAGTTCCCCAATAAACGTCAATGCCACCAAATTGTCAGAATTGGTTGACTTGAGTTTGGAAGTCTTAGAGCCACCATTGACAACAAGTCTAACTAGCCAAGAATTGAGAAACCTTAAAGAGACTCCAATGCAGGTGCCGAAGTGGCCTTCCCACACTCAAAGTGTGGAGAGATATGTGAAAATGGTCACAGAAGCAGCGGGCCATGTTTACAGCCACGAGAGGCGAGAAGGTTACATCAAAGCACAAATAGCAAGCAGACTACTGATGACAAGAAACCAAAGCAAAGAGAGTATGAAGGCATTGGTTACTTTCAAATAGACTACGGATAATAAAATATAATAATTTGAAACTTGAAACAGTAACATGTGTGCAAACGCTGGTTATGTTATAAATTCACAAATATGTACATTTAAAAATCCATTTGATGTAGGTAGGACTTATTATAAAAAAAAATGTATGCCAGAATATTGTTTTGCATGCTTAAAGACTACAATAAATTGCTACCAAATTACTCGATTTTCAATTTAGCCAGTTCAATTCCCTAATTGATTATTAATCTTAGTGGACATCCCAGGCCAGGGAAAAATGTTCTCCTGGTGCTGCCATGACTAGGGAATTAATATCTATCTCACTATTTTTGACCAGTGTGTGTGTGTGTGTGTGTGTGTGTACATTCTTGTAAACTGAATAATAACATCAAAAGTCTCTTATGATAACAAACAACCTTATCTTGATCGTGTTATCATCTTGGTGACCTTGTGTATACTTGGTGACCGTGTATATACCTGATAACAGTGTCTATACTTGGTGACTGTGTGTATACTTGATCACCATGTGTATACTTGATCACCGTGTATGAGGGTCTGTCACATCAACACCAGACTGCTGTATATCAAGAGGTAATATTACACACGATCTCTGCAACAGCTTATTAACACACCTACGACGAAACCCTCCTCTAAGTAGTTATTGGCACGACACCGAATAGCTCATGAAGTTAACAACAGCAACAGTACACACAATAAAATAGTACCTTTACAATTGTGTTAAAGAAGGATTTTGACAACCCTACCGAGACAATAGGAGTCACAGTGTTCATTTTGAAATTTATCGAGCCCTTCCGTATAGATACTTTTTTGAGAGGGGTTATGTGAACGCTACAACTGTTTCTTTCAGGCGAAGGAAGGTGAATAAACCTAATCATTACTGAAGTGTCTGGTTTTAGAATGATTTTTTTTCCTACGGCAATGCTCAGTGGCCCGTTACTGCAAAGACTTTCTATTAGTTCAGTGCTGATTTAAAGTTCACAAGAGAAAGGTAAATGCCCTGTTGTTCATCACACACACACACACACACATCAGAGATATTCCATTCTCTTCCCATTTTGTCGACACCTCAATAAGAATTCTCAACACAAAAAAAATAAAAAATAGTTAATCTACCAAACATCTAACAGTGCTCCTCAAACATTACCTCCCTATAGTATTTTCTTTATCACTTAATTAAGAGAAGAAGATAATCTAAATTTCACACAGAAAACTCTAAACAATACACAAAAGGACCCAATATACCTGAGAAATTATTATATAACAAGGTTTACAAAACATATCCAACTATTCATTATTTTTTCCCGTCCACTATCTTGTACAGAAAGAACATGGAGAGAAAAATTGATTTTATCCCAGTTAGTATAATAAGTTTGTGCTTGTTACTTGATGGCTTGATTTTTTTTTATATACACGTCTCAAGATTAATAATATCATGACCATAAGATTCTTCTTCTTCTTCTCTCATAGAAATGTGCAAATGGCGCCTCGATTTTTGTTTTTATTTAATTTTTTTTATTTTTTAAAGAATAAATCGGTGGAGTTTAATGTCATTGATTTATATTACGATCTAAGCATTTAAATTAGGTATTACTTTATATTTATTCCGGTGATAATAGATACACAGCGAGAGAGAGAGAGAGAGAGAGAGAGAGAGAGAGAGAGAGAGAGAGAGAGAGAGAGTAGCCAATCGTATTCTTTTTTAACCGATTTTATTAAACCTCATAAATATTTTTACTGTGTATTATTATCTACAGTAAAACAATAACACGATCCTTTATTCTCTAAGGCACACTACCCCCCCGGGCGGACTGAACAGATAAAGTTGACCGCTACTAATTTCTCTCTCCAGGGAAAAGATAAAATAAGTAATTTAGTGAGAATGTAATGAAGAAGAGAAGGGGTCAGGTTGGCCACACAAAAGACCTTACTGATTTATACCGCAGGGTTTTAAAAAGTGTTGATGATAATGAACAAGGAGATTGAAAGTTGCTTTGGCTTAGTTGAAAGTTGAATAGTAACGAAATGGGTTGTGCTGCCGGATGTATGATCGTATATTTTTTTTTTAGTTAAGGCTGCTAGATATAAGATTGTGTTTTTGTTTGTTTTTTGGTGGGGGAGGGGGTCTGTGGTCTGTGGAGTCAGATGTATGATAGCAGCTTCTTCTTCACTGTTGCCTGGGCACAATATTGACCCTCCCCCCCCCCCCCCCGCTGCCGGATGTATGATGTAATTTCTGATCGACGCTGCCAGAAGTATACATTGTGATAGTATTTTCATAATGCTGCCAGATGTATGATAATATTGTGATCCAAGGTGCCAGATGTATAATTATGTTTTAGTCCATGTAATCATTATGTATGACAAAAGTTCTGCCTGTACCGCCAGACCCCCAATCGAATTTGACCCGCTCTGTCGGATGCACGATAGTTGTTTGTTTGGTCAGAAACTTCGGCGCTGCCCCCAAAAATATGATAGTGCTTCTGAGTTATCTGCCAGACGTACGAGTTTGTTTTGTGTTCCTATGTAAATATTCAGGGTGTATTGTAAATGGCCAGCTCCAGTACGATACTTTTGACCTTTGTATCGCTCCTCGCTGCCAGCCGTATGATGTACGAGAAGAATCTTGGTCTATGCTGCCAGACCGTGACGACTCTGTAACGACCATAGAGGTGTTTGTTCAAGGGGAAACTCTCTCTCTTCTACAGGTACACTGCAACTTATTTCACGTTAAGTTTAACCACCCAACCTAACCTAGCCTAGCCTAACCTAACCTAACCTAATCTAGCCTAACCTAACCTAACCTAATCTAGCTTAACCTAACCTAATCTAGCCTCTATTGTACCGTTACAATGGTTAACCTTCAGGTAAAAATAATCTAGGGTGTCTAATCTTCACATGATCCATATATTTTAAGTTTTTGAACAGACCATCGGTGAAAAAAATAAATATTAATCACCAAGACTTAAATTAAGAAGAGGTCGGATCTTGATCAACATTAGCGCCGCCGCCCGCCCACTGCATACAACACTCTGGAGGGGGGGGGGAGGGGAGGGGAGCTCTTGCATCTTCTTAATTCTTACTTTTGTCATCAACTTCCAGAGAAAATTTGCTAACAATGGAGGTCTTTTGGCGCACCATGACCCAGAGACCAGAACTAACTTGGCCACAATAAATCCTGCAGTTCTGTGGGGGTGAGGGGTAGGGGGGGTGTTGAGGGGTGGTGTTGAGAGGTGGGGGGATATTAGTGAGGCTCTTCAATGGAGGATGTGTATGTATGTATGTATGTATGTATGTATGTATGTATGTATGTACAGTATGTGTTAGTGTGTACATTTGTTTTGATTGGCCTGGCCTGGCGCTGAGACATTCCACGCACGGGGCCACAAGGAAATTGTTGATATTGTTTATACACTTTATTTAATTGCGGTAGCTTTTAACTCTCCCCACTCGTTATTTTCTGAGTTAGCATTCTCGTAAATTATCTCCAGCTTGTATTAAATCGCTCAGAGAGGAATGCAGTCCTGCCCCTATCGCCAGCTGCGCCAGAATCATCGTGGTCTGTAATGGTTCTAATACCTGGGATAAATTATAAGTGGGAGGATTAAAGTCCCAGTGTCTCATGAAGTACTTGGGGCCTTAAGCTTCGGATCATCGAGAGTGTTTGGGAGTTAATTATCGTCTTGTGTGTGTGTGTGTGTTGAAGTGGTTAGATGATTCATAGTCCCATTGTGTGACGAAGCAGTATTTGGTATCGAAGCTTCGGATCATCGAATGTTTGGGGGATTAATTAGTAGTTTGTGTTTAAAATACCTGGATGATTCAGAGTTCCATTATGTGATGAAGCACCGGGTACGGAGCCTCGGTTAAGTGTAAGGCTTTTGTTTATTACCTCTAACACACCTGATGCATCACTACACCTTCTCACACCCACTCCTCTTGGTTTTATTTATTGTAATCATCTGTAACATATATCAAATCTCTCACTTATCGACAAAAAACAAAATAAAAAATAAAATAAAACATTCTTAAGATGAATCAACGGCAACCAGGAACACTTTACAGTCCAGGTACAGGTATACAGTACAGGTACAGGTATAGATATACATTACAGGTACAGATTTAGGTATACAGTAGAGGTACAGAAATTTCCATGTGGTTTCAACACCATAAAAGTGACACCTTAACCAATATTCAAATAAATATATTTTCTTACTACCAATAGACTATTCATATCTCGCTATGTAACCTGACTTAACCTGACCTGACCTTACATTAAAAAAAATACAAAACTATACAAATATCTTCAAAAGCCAATCGACTCTCAATGTAAGGCAACATGAGTCTTATTATATACAGGTCACACTCTTGTCATATCCTGTATACACAACAGGGGAATCTTAAACTGGTAACCTGTTGCCATATGCACTGTGAACATTTGCATTTGACAGGTTATGTTATCGTTTCATCAAGATAATTCACTGTTCTGGTGGGTATTATCGTACTCAATGGGTTAAGTTATCTTACTCAAGGGATTAAGTCTTTAAAACTCAGGGGATTAGGTCTTAGGATATCGTACTCAAGGGATTAAGTCATTGTACTCATGGGATTGTTTAATAGTATACTCAAGAAGGTTAAGTAATCGTACTCAAAGGTTTAAGTAATTTACTAATAGGGTTAAATAATATTAAAAAAAGACCTAAATTATCGTACTCAGGATATTCTTCAAGTTGTTATGTAACGGCACTCAGAGGACCAGTTATTATACTCATAGGACTAAATTATCGTACTCAAGGAGAAAAACAATATACTCAATTTATGATGCCACTTAATAGCTTATTAGCCATTCGGGCAGTTGATCAATTCTTTGTTGCTTTGTTTGGTAGAGTCACATAACATAACAACCTTCTGACATTTGTTACGAACCAGAACTCGAACCCAGGACATAACGGTGAAGGATACGTATATTGCCACAGTACCAGCCGCACTCAAGTGACGATAAATCTCGTTCTCAAGAAATCAAGTTACTGCAGTAATTCATATGATAAATTTATTGTAATTAAAGTACTGAGTAACAATACCCAAGGAACTAAACTATCGTATACCAGGACACTTAGTTCATCGCATGCTAACTATTTTTAACTATCGTGCGCCATTAAAGGTTGTATCGCACAGAACAAAGGACACAGTCATACGATAACTCACAGGTTTAACAACACTACACATCTTGTAATACGAGACACACCGCATCACGCCACGACACACCTAACAGCCTGGGAATTTACACTATTTGGTAACACTGTCTCGTTCACTGATGTTGATTAATGAGGTGAAGTTTAGTGTCTCATGTGGTAAGCAACATGGAAGGCTAATAATATTCACGAAAATAAATAAATAAATAAAAATAAATGTAAATAAATATAAAACAATAAAAATAAATGTAAATAAATATACAACAATAAAAATAAATAAATAAATAAATAAATAAATAAAAAGTCAATAAATAACCGTAAATTAAATAACATAAAACTAAGATGTCTTAAACAAAAAGTAAACAAAGTCGGTTTACCTTCTGTTTGGGTAGATACAGAACTCGCCTTTTGTCCTAAGGGTCACTGGTTCGATCCCGGGTGGCAGTACTAGTTCACCCAGCTGTAAATGCACCGAGAGGAAGCTTAAGTCTACACCATGCTGTATCCACACTGCCCTTAACCTACAGGACCCAAGTTAGTATTAGTATGCTGCTGAAGAATTACAAGGAAATGTTGGAGTTGATAATGTAAACAATGTACAGAAAAAATATTTAATGTCATAGAAAATAATGAAAATCACAATACGGACACCTGAACACATTAAGGAATTATCACAAAGGCTCGATCTACTATTAGGGGGAATCACGGTCTCATAAAACATTAATATTACTTAGAGAATCATGAAGCAGGTTGATAACATTACGGCATATTTCTCTTCATATAACAAGTTAACACATTACCTCCACAATACGATCATTACATGGACATCATTGACCCTGTAATGTAAATCAACGCCTGTACTGTCATATACTTCTCGATAAAACTACCCGATTATGGTACAAGATTAATCTCCTTATGTTTCATTTACCTGAAGTCGTGTGTAATCATGAAATACACCTTCCCGCTACCATCAGTGTGTGTGTGTGTGTGTGTGTGTGTGTGTGTGTGTGTGAGTAAAATGACATGATAATATATTTTAATAATACGTATTAGTGGTGCATTGTTGTTGGTTTAAAGTTGTCTGTAGCTGTGCTGATATTATAGGGTATCTCAATAGTCCCTTGATGTTTGTGTTTATTTAAAATCTAAACATCAAGGGGTTAAAATCCACACAATTTCTACAAACATCCAATACAATAAATCCCCCTTTGAGAATCCGAATCCAAGAACGAGTTGCGGATTCATTTACCGCCAATGTAATGCATTAGAGGTCAACGCCCCTCTCTCACACACACACACACACACACTCTATAAACACACTCACACACACTCTATAAACACACACACACACCCTACCTCCTGACCCAACATCTGAAAGACATGGATAGCCCTTTGTCCATCGTCTTGCCAGGACTTTTCCGATAGCCTCTTGATTCTATGATTTTGTAAAACGATAAGTACTCTCTCCTCCCCGCCAGAAATAATAACAACCTTTTCTTTACTTACAGTTCTTGGTTTTTTCATGATGTTTTTTAGTTAATTTCTTTTATCAGACTGACTTAATAAGGTAGATTAAATATATTGTTCTATTCTTCTTCTTCTTCTTCGTTCTCTTAATTGTTCTTTTTCTGTTTTTTTCTTCTTCATTCTTCTTTTAGTTTATGTTCTCTTATTCTCACCATTTTTTCTCTGCCAGATCACTTTAATCCTCAATTCTTATCTGTTAATTCCTTTATTTTTTTCCTTTTTTCCTCGGCAAATTTTCTTTTTTTTCTTCATTTTATCTCTTCCACTTATTTCCCCCCGTTTATTTCTGCCAGTTTTATTTTATCCTATCTTGCTTTTTACTTCACGTCTTATTCTTATCAAAACATCTAATTTATTCCTTCCAAAATTACAGCTTGAAGTAAAGTGATCAATTCTAATTCTCTTTATGTAAGTAAATACGTAATATAAGTAGGTACGTATGAAAGTTTAGTGTTAATTAAGGAAGATAATTGTAAGTAAGAAAGACCCGTATAAGTAAGGAGAATAGATCAATGAGGGGAGGAGGTGAAGAAGAAGGAGGAAAAGGAGGAAGAGGAGGAGGAGGAGGAGGAGGAGGAGGAGGAGGTTGTAGTGGACGTCTCCCCTACAACTGCGTAGCGGCATTCCACCTGCTACGTCTTCCCTAGCAACCAAACGAGCGGCCCAGGGGGGCGTCACCAGATGCCACAGTATCCTAGCAACCAGCCACCAGCTGCTACCGTCTTCCCAAGCAACTGAGTCGAGAAACCGGCGAGTTCCCACGGCTGCTGTGTATATAAGCTCTGTCTCTCCATTAAGATTCATTCTGCTCTCGGTTCCTGAACACGCAATACCTCCTCCAAGCAAGCTCCTCGCTGTCCCGTTCTCATTCAACCAGGAGGCCAGCAACAGGCAACATCTTCTCTAACGAAGCTCCTGCACATCTACCTCCTTCAACAAGCTACTCATCGAACGTGTCTACTGAGCAGCTCCTCACGACACGGCATCTCCAGCACCAGACTGTCTACCATATAACTTATATTATATAAGAAAACCACCACCTTAGAGTTTCCATCCATCCTGAGTGCTAGACAACATTATATCACGAAACCCTACAAGGTGAAGAAGGAGGAGGAAGAGGAGGAGGAGTTTGCATGGCAGAGGAGTACTGTAGTGTCTCTGACTGCCACTGGGGCAACGCGGCGCCACCTGTCAGCAGAGGTGTGTGTGTGTGTGTGTGTTACGACTATGCCTATTATCATTTATTATAACACTACTACTACTACTACTACTACTACTTTTTTTTTTTTTATAAGTGGCCTCCAGCCTCCCCCAATAGCCACACCTTCGCCACCATTTATTTACCTTAATATTAAATATCCTAATACATAAGAAGCTATCCTATCTGTGTTAAATTAGTTGAGCCGCAGATCTATGCGGCATTCAGTGACTGTAGCCTCATAGTCAATATCTGCAGCAGTTGTCGGAGTAGGGGCAGAAGCTCTCGTTCCCCTGAGGCAGAGCAAAGCCGACCGAAGGAGAGAGAAGGACAGTCGACATCTCATCCAGGCTGTAACATAACTTCTGGGCTGCTGCTTCTGTTCGGAGATCAACTCCGCGAGTCTGGCGTAGAAACATCTTGCACTTGGGCCCATCCCACCAGAGGTTGTGAACACTAGAGGAGTGAAGCTGCCTTGATCAACGTTTTGAATTCTCTCCCCATACGCCCTTCTCTTGTCGTTCTCGTTCCTCCTATGTGCAGCATCGAGAGCTAGGTTACGGTGACAAGTGGCCATGGGATCAAAAATCCTGATGTCGAAGAAAGCTCGCTGTCCCCGCGTCCAGAATCCTCGAGCACTGACGTCCACATGGGCTTCGTTAGATGTGTTTGAAGTCCTGTGTTGGAAGATCTCACCATCCAGTGGAAGGAGGGTCGGTTCTACCATGACGTCCCGGCAGATTTCCTTCAACATATTTGCTGTGAGATCCCTTACCTCGTCATGCCTCATGCATATGAAGCCCCCCTTCTTGCAGACCATGGCGTGATCGCCGTCATAGGAAGAGCCACACACGCATTGGGAGGGCAAACCATCCACTGGCCAACCGTACCTTAGAGCAATGGCATCTGTAAATTCTTGTTTGTTAAGGCTGAAACCATTTGCCCTTATCGGTAACGTAGTTAACCAGTTCGAGGCGCCCACCTCCTGCGCTATAGCTACTTTTTTTGTCAAATTTTCTGGAACCTGCAGCAATAGTTGCTGCAACATGTCATTTTGGCAGTGCTGCCGATCTGTTGTAATGGCCCTACGGATCTTATTTACTTCGCTGGTGTCCACTTCCCCTGTTGCATTCTGGGCTATTATGTGGTCAGTGAGGGCTGCCGTGAGCTTAAGTGAATTTTGATGTTCAGTGTCAGCAATCTCCTCTGGATTAGTTAGTCCCATCCCTCCCAGTCTTGGTGGAAGTGCAAGAAGTGTTCTTTCTGCTGGGGTTAAGTCAGGGTGTTTCACTAGTTTGGGAATGAACTTGACACTGATAGCTTCTTCCAGAGGGTGGAGGAGGGGTCCGATCTCAGGGATGGTACGCATCAGGTAGTTCCAGCGATGCTTGACTCCATGGGTGAATGCTGCAAAGGCCGCATGTGGCTCTGTGTTAGCAATCTCAGATAGAGCTTGGATTTCGCTAACCCACTCATTCACCTTTCCCGCTACGTACTCGGTCTTGAAGTCCGTAGTGCCAATTACTGCGCCTAGATGTCTTTGGCCGTCCTTAGTTATTTTGACCTCACTTCCGCCAAAAACCTCCAAAGCCCGTTCATAATGTTCTGGCTTCACGATGAGGAAGGACTTGCTAGCGTTTGGGTGGTACCCTATTTGTGGACCTCGCGATGTTACCAGGTCCCACCACTTTTTGATGCACTCCACTTTTCCTGCTCCTGTAAGGTCATCAGCATATGCCACTTGTTTGACCCCAGTTGTTTCAAATTTTATTTCTTGTTGGAGCACTGATAGGCCAATTGCATACATTGCCATTGCAACAGGGTCCCCCTGTGTTGTTCCCTCGGTCGACTGTAGGATGGTATCACCTCGTAGAGCCTTGTTGTTTACTATGTAGAGGTCTGAAGGATTCCTATACGAATTTTCAACATACATCGCAAAGCTAGGACACTTGATCTTGATGTTGTGCAGTGCAGCCTTGCGGTTAAGTATGTTGAATGCGTTTGAAGCATCCACCAGGAGAACGGCCTCACAATCACGCTGCTCAAATATCAATCTCATGGCGTGAATGGCCGCCTCCCCACCAGCCTGGTGGCCAGCACACACTTGTAGGTTCCCTGCTGCTGCCCTGACATCGTCCTTTACCACCTCCATTATGCACTTTCCGATGATCCGCCTCAGCACTTCCCCCACCCCTATAGGTCTACATCCTGGTTTCTTTTCCAGAGGAATAAGGCGGCAGGCCGTCAGGGCCTGGAGGTGATGGCAGCAAGAGGATGCAAGCTTTCTTGCAAGGGCGGCAATGGCAGTGCAGAGATCGCTTGCTACAGGGCCAAACTTGTTTGTGCTGAGGATGACTCTCCAACCGTTTGCATCCAGACCTGAAGGGCCGGCTCCTCCTCGAGTCTTCAGTGCCTTTTTCCACACCATCTCTCCTGTTATTTTCTCGAACAGGACAGCATTTGGTGGGATATAGTCACCCTGGAACCTGATGCCTTCATCTTCGCTTGCAGGGGGATGTTTCTCTTTCAATAGTTTTAATGTCTCTCTGTTTATTGGCATCACCCCACCGGAGGATTCCTGTGTGAGAGATCTTACCGCGAGAGACACTTTTCCCACACGCATTTTGTTTCCAAATTTTCTTGCCACGTCATCGGTGTTTTGCTTTCCGTCACCCGTAGATTTTAGTCTCTCCTGCAGTGTTCTTGCTTCACATAGGAGATCATCTAGGGCCCCAGTCTGCCACATTGTCAATCTTCTCTTCATTGCTGCCACATTTTCTTTGTGCTTAGCCTTTGTGTGTGTCCTCTGACAAAATAGATGTGGTATTATTGCCAGTATTTGAAGAGCTAGGGGGGCGAGGAAGCGGTCCTGAGTGTAATCAGTCATGAAGCGAGTCATCTCCCGAATCATTTCTTTGGTGGCCGCACACTTGGGTGGTTCAAATAAGTTAGCGGGCGACCACTTGACAATTTCTGAGTAGGTTTCTTTGACCCATACGCCTGCATTTTCCATCGACATGCCATTCCACTGAGGCGGCTGTCTCTCATTCTCCTCGTGGACACCTGCTACTGAGGGAGCAGCATTTATTAGTACTACATTTTCGGGTTGAGTAGACTCACTGCTATCATTTCGGATATCATCGGGTAGTTGGGTCCCGGCGATATCCACTGTGGCCACCTGTGTCGGCTCCCTGCGACGTGGGTTCCGACACTGGTCTAGCTTCCTGCAATCCACACATGGTCGGTTGTTTCTCGCACAAACACAATTTGTGCAGTTTTGGTTCGGGCTAGCACAGACGCAGCAAAGAATGTTACCAGGCATAGTGAACAGCACCTTGGGCGACGGTAACGTCCGCCTCCGAACATCTGATTTAGTCCCAGGCACAAGATTATACTGGTTCTTATGAGGGAAGGGCGGAGAGGTGACAGGCTGGACTGCTGTGTCCAGGTAGTAGGGGCATAAGTGCGCGCGTGGGTGTGTAGGCTACCCCCCCTAATAGCGACCATCCATACATCAGAATGATACACTATGGACAAGAGTTTGTCACACCAGGCACTTGTTTATATATCCTTGGCACAAATAACCACTATTTATATGGTCTCACTGGTGTAATATCAGTTATGTATACTCACTTGGTTCGTCGAGACCCTACATTAAGTGTCCGTTACTATGGTGGGGGTGGGGGCGACCGCATGGGCAGCACTCTCGGCCCCATAGGGGCGATAGTCTCGGGACCACCCCTGTCAAAGTAGGCCTAACGACACTGACCTTGGCGCCGAGCCTCCTCATTATCCCACCACCGACCCAGCACAGGTCACCACTCACTTGGAGAACGCCGGTGAACACACGGAATATTTACAATTTATGCCGTAAGGGATGAGAAGAAACCTTGGGTGGCAATGCTTAGGGTGACATCCGATATTCACGGACACATTGTCAAATTCCCGCTCCCACACAGCGAGTATGTCCCCACCAATAACACTTTAGATCAGGGAGGACGTTCCACCACACCCACGCCGCGCTGGCCGCCTACTTCCTGTTACTACTACCACCACTTTTTGCTACTAACACCTTCACCACCACCACT
>NW_024733147.1:90000-98065 GCF_018991925.1 Homarus americanus | reverse complement strand
GAGAAGCTGCCACGGCCAGCAGTAGGATTACACACGGGTTGACGGCCGGGTAGTAGCCAACATCAAGCGACGGTCGGGTAGTAGCCATCATCGGGTTGACGGTCGGGTAGCAGCTACACATTGCTGATTTGCCGGTGTGTCACACGGGCGATTTGCCGGGTAGGTTGGGATTTGCCGGGTAAAGCCATTAACACGGGCTGACGGTCGGGCAGCTGCCATCATCGTTGACGTAGGGTAGCAGCCACACACTTGCCGTTGTCTGGTGCAGCCACCGAGTTGACGGTCAGGTAGCAGCCACACACGGCTGACGGCCGGGAAAGTGGCCGCACACGGTTGACGGTCGGGTGCAGCAGTCGTTCCACGGGTTGGACGGTCGGGTGCAGCCACACACGGGTTGACGGGTCGGGTAGTAGCCACACGGGTTGACGGTCGGGTAGGTTTTGGGGGTAGCAGCACACGGGTTGACGGTCGGGTAGCAGCCACACACGGTTGATTTGTCGGGTAGCACACACGGGCGACGCCGGGTAGCAGCCATTGCTGATTGCCGGGTAGTAGCCAATACACGGGTTGACGGCCGGGTAGTAGCCACACACGGGTTGACGGTCGGGTAGCAGCCACTCACGGGTTGACGGCTGTAGCAGCCACACGGGTTGACGGCCGGGTAGTAGCCACACGGTTGACGGTCAGGTAGTGCCGCACGGGTTGACGGTCAGGTAGTAGCCAATACACGGTTTGACAGGTAGCAGCCGTACAATACGGGTGACGGGCAGGTAGCAGCCACAATACCGGTGACGGCCAGGTAGCAGCCACACACGGTTGACGGTTCGGCAGCAGCCAACACGGGTTGACGGTCGGGAGCAGCCACACACGGTTGATGGTCGGGTAGTAGGCTGATGACGGGTGATTTTGCCGGGTAGTGGGCCACGTTTGCTGGACGGTCGGGTAGCAGCCACAACGGGTTGACGGTCGGGTAGCAGCCACACGGGTTGACGGTCGGGTAGCAGGTGCCACACACGGGTTGACGGTCGGTGTAGCTGCCACGGGTTGACGGTCAGGTAGCAGCTACTATCGGGGTTGACGGTCGGGAGCAGCCACACACGGGTTGACGGTCGGGTAGCAGCCACACACGGGTTTATTGCCGGGTAGCCACACGCGGGTTGACGGGCCAGGTAGTAGCCGCAGACGGTTGTGGGTAGCAGCCACACACGGTTTGCGCAGTAGCCGTACGCGGCTGACGGCCAGGTAGTAGCCATAACACGTTTACGGCCAGGTAGCAGCCACACGGGCTGACGGCCGGGTAGTAGCCACACACGGGTTGACGGTCGGGTAGCAGCCACACACGGGTTGGGACGTGTAGTAGCCACAAGGTTGGACGGTCGGGAGCAGCCACGGGTTGATGGTCGGGTAGTGCCACACGGGTTGTGGGATTGTCGGGTAGTAGCCACACACGGGTTGATGGGTCGGTAAGCAGCCACACGGGTTGACGCTGCAGCCAATACACGGGTTGACGGCCGGGGTAGTGTGTGGATGGGGTTTGATGGGGGTAGTAGCCATTAATATGGGTTGACGGTCGGGTAGTAGCCGCTACACGGGTTGATGGTCGGGTGTAGACACACGGTTGGGGGTCGGGTAGTAGCCACACGGGTTGACGGTCGGATAGAATATCATCGGTGATTTGCCGGGTAGTATTACACACGGTTTACTGTCAGGTAGCAGCTGGCAATATCGGTTGGATTTGGTCGGCAGCAGCCACACACGGGTTGATTGTCGGTAGTAGCTGTATCAAGGACGGTCGGGTAGTAGCTACATTACGTCTGGAGGTCAGGTAGCAGCCGTCATCGGGTTGACGGTCGGGTAGTAGCTACACGACGGGTGACGGTCGGGTAGTAGCCACACGGGTTGACGGTCGGGTAGTAGCCACACACGGGTGGGGGGTGGTTTGTGACGGTCGGGTAGTAGCCAACATCGGGTTGACGGCCGGGTAGTAGCTGGGTTGACGGCCAGGTAGCCAACACGGTTGACGGTCGGGTAGCCACACGCGGGTTGACGGCTGGTAGTAGCCACACACGGGTTGACGGCCGGGTAGTAGTTATCACTGTTGACGGTCGGGTAGTAGCCACAATACGGGTTGGGACGGGCCAGGTAGTAGCTGGGCTATCACGGGTGACGGTTTCGGGTAGTAGACACGCGGGTTGACGGTCAGGTAGTAGCCATTGACACGGTTGACGGTCGGGTAGTAGCCACACTGGTTGATGGCCGGGTAGTAGCTGCAAATGGGTTGATTGCCGGGTAGTAGCCAGACGGGTTGGGTTTGCCGGGTAGTAGCACGTTGCTGGACGGTCGGGTAGTAGCCACGGTTGGGACGGTCGGGTAGCAGCCACACGGTTGACGGCCGGGTAGTAGCCACACGGGTTGACGGTCGGTAGCAGCCACACATGGGCTGACGGCCAGGTAGTAGCCACACGGGTTGACGGCCGGGTAGTAGCCAACACGGGTTGACGGCCAGGTAGTAGCTAACACGGGTTGACGCCGGGTAGTAGCCTACACGGTTGACGGCCGGGTAGTAGCCACACACGGTTGACGGCCAGGTAGTAGCCACACACGGGTTGACGGTCGGGTAGTAGCCACACGCTGAGTTGACGCCTGGTAGTAGCCACAACACGGGTTGACGGCCGGGTAGTAGCCACATTGACGGGGCTGACGGCCGGGTAGTAGCCACAACACGGTTGACGGCCAGGTAGTAGCCATTACACGGGTTGTGACGGCCGGGTAGCAGCCACACGGGTTGACGGTCAGGTAGTAGCCACACGGGTTGACGGTCGGTAGCAGCCACACGGTTGACGGTCGTGGGTGGGAGAGCCACACACGGGTTGACGGTCGGGTAGTAGCCCACACACGGGTTGACGGCCAGGTAGCAGCCACACACGGGTTGACGGCTGCGGTAGCAGCCACACACGGGTTGACTTGGTCAGGTAGGCCACACACGGTTGATGGTCGGTAGCGTTCAGCCACGCGGTTGACGGCCGGGTAGTAGCCACACACGGGTTGACGGCCGGGTAGTAGCCACACGGGTTGACGGCCGGGTGCAGCCACACACGGGTTGACGGCCGGTAGCAGCCACACGGATTGACGGTCAGGTAGTAGCCACACGGGTTGATTTGGTCGGGTAAAGCTGCTAACACGGGTTGACGGCCAGGTAGTAGCCACAATAATGGTTGACGGCTGCAGGAGTAGCCACACACGGGTTGACGGCCGGGGTAGCAGCCACACACGGCTGGATTTGGTCGGGTAGTAGCCACACGTTGACGGTCGGGTAGCAGACACACGCGGGTTGACGGTCAGGTAGCAGCCACACGCGGGTTGACGGTCAGGTAGCAGCCACACGCGGGTTGGGCCGGGTAGTAGCCACACGGGGTTGATGGTCGGGTAGCAGCTACTATCATCGGGTTGACGGTCGGGTAGCAGCCACACACGGGTTGACGGCCGGTAGTAGCCACACACGGGTTGACGGGTCAGGTAGTAGCCACACGCCGGTTGACGGTCAGGTGTTGTTACCACACGGGCTGACGGCCGGCAGCAGCCACACACGGGTTGGGACGGTCGGGTAGTAGCCACACACGGGTTGACGGTCGGGTAGTAGCCACACGGGTTGACTGGTCAGGTAGCAGCCACACGGCTGGGATGGGTCAGTAGTAGCCACACGGGTTGACGGTCAGGCAGCAGCCACACGCGGGTTGACGGCCGGGTAGTGAGCACACACGGGTTGACGGTCAGGTAGTAGCCACACACGGGTTGACGGTCAGGCAGCAGCCATTACGCGCGGTTGACGGCCGGGTAGCAGCCACACACGGTTGACGGTCAGGTAGCAGCCACACACGGTTGACGGTCAGGTAGCAGCCACACGCGGGTTGACGGCCGGGTAGTAGCCACACGGGTTGACGGTCGGGTAGCAGCCACACACGGGTTGACGGCCGGGTAGCAGCCACACACACGGGTTGACGGCCGGTAGTAGCCACACACGGGTTGACGAGCCAGGTAGCGCCAACACGGGTTGACGGCCGGGTAGCAGCCACACACGTTGACGGCCGGCAGCAGCCACAACAGGGCCGGGATTTGGTCGGGAGCAGCCACACCGGGTTGACGGCCGGGTAGTAGCCACACACGGGTTGACGGCCAGGTAGCAGCCACACACCGGGTTGGCGGTCAGGTAGTAGCTACACACGGGTTGGACGGCCAGGTAGCAGCCACACACGGGTTGACGGCCGGGTAGTAGCCACACGGGTTGACGGCCGGGTAGTAGCCACACACGGCCGATTTGTCGGGTAGTAGCCACACACGGGTTGACGGCCAGGTAGTAGCCACACACGGGCTGATTTGGTCGGGTAGCAGCCACACACGGGTTGGGTCGGGTAGTAGCCACGGGTTGACGGCCAGGTAGTAGCCAAACATGGGTTGGACGGCCGGGTAGCAGCCACTAACACGGGTTGGACTGCCGGGTAGTAGCCACACGGGTTGACGGCCGGTAGCAGCCACACACGGGTTGACCGGGCAGTAGCCAACACACGGGTTTAACGGTCGGGTAGTAGCCACACACGGGTTGACGGGTAGTAGAACACACACGGGTTAGATTGCCAGGTAGTAGCCACACACACGGGTGACGGTCGGGTAGCAGCCACACGACGGTTGACGGTCAGTAGCAGCCAACACGGTTACTGCCGGGTAGTAGCCACGGGTTGACGGCCAGGTAGCAGCCACACACGGGTTGACGGTCGGAGTTAAGCCACACACGGGTTGACGGTCGGGTATCAGCCACACACGGGTTGACGGTCGGCAGCGTTATGCCATCGGGTTGACGGTCGGGTATCAGCCACACACGGTTGACGGTCGGGTAGCAGCCACACACGGGTTGTCGGGTAGTAAGCCACACACGGTTGGCGGTCGGGTAGCAGCCACCACGGGTTGACGGCCAGGTAGCAGCCACACACGGGTTGACGGTCGGGCAGCAGCCACACACGGGTTGACGGTCGGCAGCGTCACACGGGTTGACGGCCAGGTTGCAGCCAAACACGGTTACGGCCGGATAGCAGCCACACGGGTTGACGGTCGGGTAGCAGCCACACCGGGTTGACGGCCAGAAGCCACACACGGGTTGACGGTCAGGTAGTAGCTACACACGGGTTGACGGTCGGGTAGCAGCCACACACGGGTTGACGGTCGGTAGCAGCCACACGGGTTGACGGCCAGGTAGCAGCCACAAACGGGTTGACGGCCGGGTAGCAGCCACACACGGGTTGACGGCCGGGTAGTAGCCACACGGCTTGGGATTGCCGGGTAGCAGCCACACACGGGTTGACGGCCAGGTAGTAGCCACACACGGGTTGACGGTCGGGCAGCAGCCACACACGGGTTGACGGTCGGGAAGCAGCCACACGCGGGTTGACGGCCAGGTAGTAGCCAACACGGGTGGACGGTCGGGTAGCAGCCACTACACGGCTGACGGTCGGCAGCAGCCAACACGGGTTGACGGTCAGTAGTAGCCACACACGGGTTGACGGTCGGCAGCGGTCCAAACACGGGAAGATTTGTCGGGAAGTAGCCAACACGGGTTGACGGCCGGGAAGTAGCCACACGCGGTTGACGGTCGGGTAGCAGCCACACACGGTTGACGGTCGGGTAGCAGCCACACACGGGTTGACGGTCGGAAGTAGCCACACACGGTTGACGGCCGGGAAGTACACACGCGGGTTGACGGCCAGGTAGTAGCCACACACGGTTGATGGGTCGGGCAGCAGCCACACACGGGCTGGATTGTCGGCAGGCAGCCACACGGGTTGACGGCCAGGTAGTAGCCAACACGGGTTGACGGTCGGGTAGCAGCCACACACGGGTTGACGGTCGGGTAGCAGCCACTAACGGTGACGGTCAGGTAGCAGCCACACACGGGTTGACGGCCGGGTAGCAGCCACAACGGGTTGACGGTCGGGTAGCAGCCCACACGGGGTTGACGGTCAGGTAGCAGCCACACGCGTTGGACGGTCGGGTAGCAGCCACACACGGGTTGACGGCCGGGTAGCCACACACGGGTTGACGGTCGGTAGCCACACACGGGTTGACGGTCAGGTAGCAGCCACACACGGGTTGACGGTCGGGTTAACAGCCACACACGGGGATTTGGTCGGGTATCAGTCACACACGGGTTGACGGTCAGGTAGCAGCCACACACGGGTTGACGGTGTCGGGTTAACAGCGCCCACGGGTTGACGGTCGGGTATCAGTCACACACGGGTTGACGGTCAGGTAGCAGCTACACGGGTTGACGGTTCGGGTTAACAGCCACACGGGGTTGACGGTCGGGTAGCAGCCACACACGGGGTTGATGTCGGGTTAACAGCCACACACGGATGGGATTTGGTCGGGTAGCAGCCACACGGGTTGACGGCGGAAGCAGCCACACACGGGTTGATTTGTCGGTTAACAACACACGGGTTGGGATTTGTCGGGTTAACAGCCACACACGGGTTGACGGTCGGGTTAACAGCCACACACGGGTTGACGGTCGGGTATCAGTCGGGTTTTGAGCTTAATCTGTATCCAGCTTCATAATAATGTACTATAATGTATAATATAATGTACCTAATGAGAGTCATATTTTGCCTTCATAAAGATTAATGACTCTCTCTTCTCACAAACGTAACACAAATAATAAACAAAACAATAAACAAACACAATTTTCCCTAAAGAATAAAAAAGTATTTGTATAATTAAAATAAATTAACCTTGAATAATTAATTAATGAACAAAAGAATTTAGTCATACTGGGCGTAAATTTAATAATAAAAACTTTAACAGAAAATATTTTGACGCTGCAAAAATTTTATTAAAAAAGAAATATTTATAATGATGTTAAAATTAACTGATATTAACACGGGAGTAGGGTCTTATCCTCTCAGTCAGGGGAGACTGAGGGAGAGGAGGGGAGGGGAGGAGGGAGAGGGGAGGGGAGGGGAGGGGAGGGAGAGGGGAGGGGAGTGAGGGAGAGGGAGGGAGGGAAGGAGGGAGAGGAGGGAGGGGGAGGGAGAGGGAGAGGGGAGGGAGGGAGAGGGAGGGAGGGAGGGAGGGGAGGTGAGGGAGTGGGGGGAGAGGGAGGAGGAGGGGAGGGAGGGAGGAGGGGAGGGGAGGGAGAGGGAGGGAGGGAGAGGGAGGGAGGGAGAGGGGAGGGGAGGGAGAGGAGGGGAGGAGGGGAGGGAGGGAGGGAGGGAGAGAGGGAGGGGAGAGGGGAGGGGAGGGAGGGAGGGAGGGGAGGGGAGAGGGAGGAGGGAGAGGGGAGGGAGGGAGAGGGGAGGGAGGGGAGAGGGAGGAGGGAAGGAGAGGAGGAGGGGAGGGAGAGGGAGGGGTGGGGAGGGAGGGGAGGGGAGGAGAGGGAGGAGAGGGAGGAGGAGGAGAGGAGGAGGAGGGAGGGAGGGAGGAGGGGAGAGGGAGGAGGGAGAGGGAGGGAGGAGGAGGGGAGGGTGTGAGGGAGGGGAGGGAGGAGGGAGAGGGGAGGGGGAGGGAGGAGGAGGGAGAGGGAGGGGAGAGAGGGGAGGGGAGGGAGGGGAGAGGGGAGGGAGGGAGAGGGGAGGGGAGGGAAGGAGGGAGGGGAGAAGGGAGGAGGGGAGGGTGAGGGGAGGAGGGAGGGAGGGGAGGGAGGGGGGAGGGAGGGAGGGGAGGAGGGGAGGGAGGGGAGGGGGTGAGGGGAGGGAGGGAGGGAGGGAGGGAGAGGGGGAGGGGAGGGAGGGGAGAGGGGAGGGGAGGGGAGGAGGGGAGAGGGAGGAGGGAGAGGGAGGGAGGGGGAAGGAGGGAGGGAGGGGAGGGGAGGAGGGAGGGGAGGGAGGGAGAGGGGAGAGAGGGGAGGGAGGGGAGTGAGGGGAGGGGTGAGGGGAGGGAGGGGAGGGGAGAGGGGAGGGGAGAGGGAGGGAGAGGGAGGGAGGGAGAGGGGAGGGAGGGAGAGGGAGGGAGGGAGGGAGAGGGGAGGGAGGGAAGGAGGGAGAGGAGGGGAGGAGGGAGGGGGAGGGGAGGGGGGAGGAGG